>NC_092336.1:507655000-507932500 GCF_046630445.1 Rutidosis leptorrhynchoides
TAGAAAGAACGAATTGAAGGAACGTACCTGTAATTTCTCTATTTCCATCCATGAAGAAAACAAACAATTTAGGGTTTGGTGAATCACCGGTTGAAGAAGAAGCCGGTTGAAGAAGAAGTGGGTAGCATGCGGCTGCTGGTAGGGTTTCTAAAATGAGTCATTTCATTATTTTTTAATTTACATTTAAACCCCCTAAAGTTTAATTGTTATAGATTTTAACACTTTAAGTTTAGTTTTTCTTTCAACTTCATTATCAAATAGATACAAATCTAACCCCTCCAATTAAAACAAATATTTATATGTAACTTAACTTTACATATTTAACATATATATTTATAAAATTTTATATATTTAACATATATATTTATAAAATGTTTGTTTATAGCTAATATATATATATTATATATTATATATCTATAATATATTGAAAATATTTAGTTATATTCAAAAAGTCAACATCCGAGTACTCCTCCGAGTTCTCCCCGAGTCGCCGATTACTCCTCAAAAACCTCCGACCGAGTACTCCCCGAGTCGCGAGTTTTACAACCTTGGCACACGTACTATCTGTGGGAATAACAAACTGTCCAAAATAATTGGGCTAATGTGGCACATAAACACTCCCCTCGTGTGCTACTGCCTAGATGTTTTGAGACACGTGTCGATTGCAAGGTAGCAAACAAGATCTGTCCTGACTAAAGGGCTTACGTATGAATACAGCCTTAATTATTCATTAAGTATTTCTTCCCGGCAACTACCTTTCCTCGGTGACCTCCATTCATCCGTCCTTTCTTTATTTGTTATCTTATTGCTATTATCCCTGGTACCAGCAACATCCAGGATACTTGTTGGAGGTTTTATTAAGTTCTTTCGTGTAGGGTAAAATAATCGATAGCCGGATAAATCACTGAATCGTGGTATCACTTTCCGAAAGTAATTATTCGACCCTTATAGCCTGGGTTACACGAATATCACTTTGGGATAAGACAGAGATTAAATTCTTGTTTTGGCAGAAACAAGAATTCCTTTTGCAGAAGAATATTTTGGTGTTCGTAACTTGTGTCTCATCTCATGCATATTGGTTAATATATTTATATACACCCTTAATCATGAAAGAGTCTTTTATTAAAATCAATTGGCCGATTGATTAATAAAAGTATCTTCTATAATATTCAAAAGTGGTTACAGGAAGAATATTTCTATAAACATATATTATCACTTCCATCATTAAAGTAAAACTTGTTACTTTTACAATAAACAAATATTATATTTTACAACTATCAAAGCATGAGTGATTACTTTATAATAAACAAGTATTATTCCTTCCACTATTAAAGTAAAAGTGGGTCCAGGAATAATTCTTCCGTAATCACTCAAAATTATGTTAAGTGTTTTCTTGCTACTGCCTCTTAAGGACCAGCAGCGCAAAAGTCAGCAAAAGGACCAGCAGCGCAAAAGTCAGCAAAAGGACCAGCAGCGCAAAGGAGTCAGCATAGGGACCAGCAGCGCAAAAGTCAGCATAGGGACCAGCAGCGCAGAGGAACCAGCAAACAGGACCAGCAGCGCAGAGGAACCAGCAAACAGGACCAGCAGCGCAGAACAACCAGCAAACAAGACCAGCTGCGCAGAACAACCAGTACAGGGACCAGCTGCGCAGAACAACCAGCACAGGGACCAGCAATGCAGAACAACCAGCACAAGGACCAGCAATGCAGAACAACCAGCACAAAACACTTAGCCAAATTTCAGCTTACTAAGAAAACTTAGTACTGAAAACACTTAGTCAAATTTCAGGTAGACCAAGTCATGATAGTAAATAATGGAAAACCACTTTTAGGTCCGGGTAATCTATCACTTAATGGGTGTACACTCCGTACCTCCAAACCCATTTACAAGTGTAGATTAAAACCCTCAATTACACTAAATTTCCAACAATCCTCCCCAATTTAGTGCAATTCGTTTCATGAGAATTAAACAAATTAAAACAAAACTCATGCATAAATGAAAATATCTTGAAGATTGAATTTTCACCTTAGTACATTACGCATTCCAAATATTCGAGAATCGGGGTGTTCTAAGAATTGAACCCTTCAACCCATTTGAATAACTGAAAATAACATACACATAAGTTTTCAAATACTCTAAAGCTATCCTGACACTTTACAAGCCATGTGTCCATATCCATTCATGAATGTATCTAAAGCAAAAGTCCAAGCTTTGTTGAAGCGGCAAAACTTCACATTCACATAGGTAGTTCATTTCAGTCATGCACCTGCTATTGCACTTTTTCAAATAAACCATTAAGAAGCTAAACTTCATCCTCACCTTCAACAGGTCCGAGTACATACCTTACCTTGGGATGATACAAAATTTTGTACTCCAAATTTCTAAGTATAAGCCTTCCACATTGAATTCAACTTCTAATTTTCATCAGAAGGGAATTGGGTATCTTATAATTAGAAATTTATGTGGACTTTAAACCCATCCCCACAGCAGACTTGTTCACCAAGTCTCTTGCCAATCCCTTCGTCAAGTGATCAGCTAAATTCTGTTGTGACCTCACGAACACTATAGAAATCACCCCATTCATGATGAGTTCACGAATCATGCTATGTCTGACACCTAAGTGTCTAGACTTTCCATTGTACATCTGGCTATAAGCCTTTGCCAATGTCGCAGCACTATCACAATGGATAGACATGGGTGCTATAGGTTTAGGCCATAATGGTATCTCATGGATCAAGTTTCTAAGCCATTCTCCTTCTTTACCAGCAGCAGCTAAAGCAACAAACTCAGATTCCATCGTTGAGTTGGTAATACATGTCTGCTTCTTAGAAGCCCATGAAATAGCACCTCCCCCAAGCAAGAACACCCAACCACTTGTTAAAGAATGATCTTCAATATTGGTTATCCAACTCGCATCAGAATATCCTTCTATTACCGAAGGAAACCCATTATAAGATAAACTATAGTCCATAGTTTTCTTCAAGTACTTCAGTACCCGCCTAATTGCTTGCCAGTGATGAGTACTAGGATTACTAGTATATCTACTCAGTTTTCCCACAGCAAAAGCAATATCCGGCCTTGTACAAGTCATGGCGTACATCAAACAGCCAATCACCTGAGAATACTCAAGTTGTGATACGGCTTCACCTTGATTAGGCATAAGCTTCTCACTTGGATCAACAGGGGTACTCACAGGATTACATTCAAAGCAATTGAACTTTTTCAACACCTTCTCAATATAATGAGATTGACAAATCGAAATTCCTTTGCTTTCACGTTTGATCCTAATGCCAAGGATAACGTCAGCCTCCCCCATATCTTTCATGGAGAATTTTGATGACAAAAATTCTTTTGTTAAATCAACCTGACTTTGGTCAGTCCCAAAGATTAACATGTCATCAACATATAGACAAATTATAACTCCTTTACCAGAATCATCAAATTTACTATATACACATTTATCTGCTTGGTTTAATTTAAAACCACTAGATAAAATCACTTCATCAAACTTTTGATGCCATTGCTTAGGTGCTTGTTTCAAACCATATAAGGATTTCACAAGTTTGCACACCTTACCTTCATTTCCTGGCATGACAAAGCCCTGAGGTTGGTTCATATAAACCTCCTCATCCAATTCACCATTCAAGAATGCTGTCTTCACATCCATCTGGTGAATAACTAGATTGTGAATCGTAGCCAAAGCGATCAGCAGTCTAATGGTAGTGATACGTGCCACAGGAGCATAAGTATCAAAATAGTCAATTCCAGACTTTTGTCTAAAGCCTTGAATGACTAACCTTGCCTTGAACTTTTCAATAGTTCCATCCACCTTCATCTTCTTTTTGAAAATCCATTTGCAACCCAAAGGTTTGCAACCAGGAGGTAGATCAGCTAACACCCAAGTGTTATTGCCCATGATAGAATCTATCTCATCATTAATTGCCTCTTTCCAGAATGCAACATCCTGAGACCTCATTGCTTCATCATATGTTTTAGGATCATCATCAACATTGAAACAATACGAATATTGGGTAGAAACATCATCCCTAGAACCTTCAACTAAGTATAGTTGAAAATCTGGTCCAAATGATTTAAGTTTCCTTTTTCTTTTGCTTTTCCGAAGCTCAAGTGACTGATCAACAGCCTTTTCAGAGACTTCATCATTACAATCCTTATTGATTCCATTGTTACTTGGAATCATATCCTTTGGTCTAGGTATAGATGAAAATCGATTTTCATCAAAGATTGCATCCCTTGAATCAATCACAGAATTGATTGAGACAAACTCATTAGGCTCTATTACATAGAACCTATATGCCTTGGAATGTTCAACATATCCAACAAATATGCAATCTATACCTCTTTCACCTAAACTTTTCTTCTTGGGATCAGGTAGTCTTACAACCGCCCTACAGCCCCATACCCGAAGATAATTCAAGTTAGGTTTCCTTTTATTCCAAAGTTCATAAGGTGTAATCTTGTTTCTTTTGTTAGGAACTCTATTAAGCAAATAACAAGCTGTTAACATAGCTTCCCCCCAAAATCCTTCACTTAAACCCGAATAGGATAACATGGAATTAACCATTTCCTTAAGGACCCTATTCTTCCTTTCAGATATACCATTTTGTTGTGGAGTATAAGGAGCTGTGGTCTCATGGATAATACCAACGGATTGGAAATACGATTGGTCAATGTATTCACCTCCCCTATCTGTTCTAAGTCTTTTAATCAAAGCCTTTTGTTGTAATTCTACTTCCGTTTTAAATATTTTAAATTTATCTAATGCTTCATCCTTAGTATGTAACAAATAGACATAGCAAAATCTAGAAGCATCATCAATAAAAGTCACAAAATATTTCTTGTTCCCTAAAGTAGGAGTAGCATGCAAATCACATAAATCACTATGTATTAATTCCAAAATTTCAGTATCACGATGTACATTTTGAAATGGTTTCTTAGTGATCTTTGTTAACATACACGTTTTACACTTTTCATTGTTCATGTCAAAAGCCGGTATTAATCCATCTTTAGACATATCTTGCATTCTTTTAAAGTGTATATGTCCTAGTCTAGCATGCCAAAGTGTAGAATTATTTATGCTAGAAGTAGATATAAAAGCAAAATTAACATCCAAGTGATTAATGTTAAGTCTAAACATTCTATTGCATAAATAACCAAAACCAACAAACATACCATGTTTTGACAAAACAAACTTATCAGATTCAATCACTTGTTTATAACCACAACAATTTAACACACTACTGGAAACCAAATTTTTTCTTATTTGTGGTACATGCAAAACATCAAACAAACAAATAGTTTTTCCAGAACTAAAACACAAATTCACACTTCCACGTCCATGAACAGAGGCTGTTGACTCATTTCCCATATGAAGAATTGATCCATCAGTCACGGACTCGTAAGTCTTGAACCAAAATCTATCCTTGCATACATGGGTGGTGGCTCCCGAGTCAACCCACCACGCGACATCATCATCCTGCACAAAATAAGCCTCAGATATATATGAAACATAATAATTCTCATTTGAATTATTAAATATATTCTGACCTTTCGAGTTGTGGTTGTTTAAACCATTTCCCGAACCGCTTGTGCTAGATCCTTTGGCATTATTATTACCAAAAATAACCTTGCAATCCTTTTTCATGTGTCCAGTTTTACCACACTTCCAACAAGTCAATTTAGACTTCTTGTTCGGATTAGCCTTGTTATAACCTTGATGTTTACGTTTGCCCTTTTTGTCATTATTACTAGTGAACTTTTTATGTTCCACCATATTGACAACAGACGTACCAGCAACTTCGTTGCTCTTTGGCTTGTCATTATCCTGCAACCTGAGGGATTCCTCAATACGCAGATGACTACCCAACTCAACAAGAGTTAACTCCTCCTTCTTATGTTTCAAAGAATGTTTAAATTCTTTCCAAGATGGAGGTAGTTTATCAATTATGCTTGAGACTTGAATAGACTCATCCATGTTCATCTTATGTTGTGTGAATTGACCAAGTATACGAATGAGCTCATTGTATTGTTCCAAGACCGGTCTAGAATCGACCATCTTGTAATTATTAAAATTACTCACAAGGAACTTTTTACTAGAAGCATCCTCAGACATATACTTGGTTTCTAAACAGTCTCATAGTTCTTTAGAAGATTCAACATTTAGGTAAATATCAAAAAGGGAATCAGCCATACCATTGAGGATTAAACCTCTAGCGATGTAGTCATCGTTCTCCCACTTGCACCTTTTTCGAATTTGTTCAATAGTGGCATCATCACCATGACCTTCAGGAATTGGTGTGCTGAGTACGTACACCACACTCATGCTGCTCAGAAAGAAGTGCATCTTCTTTTGCCATCTCCTAAAATCAATTCCCTCAAACTTATCAAGTTTGGAGAAATTCGCCGTCATGTGTTTCATCGTAGCTGCCATCGATTATAACAAATAATTACTTTCGATTGTTGGAGGTTTTATTAAGTTCTTTCGTGTAGGGTAAAATAATCGATAGCCGGATAAATCACTGAATCGTGGTATCACTTTCCGAAAGTAATTATTCGACCCTTATAGCCTGGGTTACACGAATATCACTTTGGGATAAGACAGAGATTAAATTCTTGTTTTGGCAGAAACAAGAATTCCTTTTGCAGAAGAATATTTTGGTGTTCGTAACTTGTGTCTCATCTCATGCATATTGGTTAATATATTTATATACACCCTTAATCATGAAAGAGTCTTTTATTAAAATCAATTGGCCGATTGATTAATAAAAGTATCTTCTATAATATTCAAAAGTGGTTACAGGAAGAATATTTCTATAAACATATATTATCACTTCCATCATTAAAGTAAAACTTGTTACTTTTACAATAAACAAATATTATATTTTACAACTATCAAAGCATGAGTGATTACTTTATAATAAACAAATATTATTCCTTCCACTATTAAAGTAAAAGTGGGTCCAGGAATAATTCTTCCGTAATCACTCAAAATTGTGTTAAGTGTTTTCTTGCTACTGCCTCTTAAGGACCAGCAGCGCAAAAGTCAGCAAAAGGACCAGCAGCGCAAAAGTCAGCAAAAGGACCAGCAGCGCAAAGGAGTCAGCATAGGGACCAGCAGCGCAAAAGTCAGCATAGGGACCAGCAGCGCAGAGGAACCAGCAAACAGGACCAGCAGCGCAGAACAACCAGCAAACAGGACCAGCTGCGCAGAACAACCAGCACAGGGACCAGCTGCGCATAACAACCAGCACAGGGACCAGCAATGCAGAACAACCAGCACAAGGACCAGCAATGCAGAACAACCAGCACAAAACACTTAGCCAAATTTCAGCTTACTAAGAAAACTTAGTACTGAAAACACTTAGTCAAATTTCAGGTAGACCAAGTCATGATAGTAAATAATGGAAAACCACTTTTAGGTCCGGGTAATCTATCACTTAATGGGTGTACACTCCGTACCTCCAAACCCATTTACAAGTGTAGATTAAAACCCACAATTACACTAAATTTCCAACAATACTTGCTGGTTGCGGCTATGTCATGAGCACTTATTTTGTACTCCGTATTAAATGTAACAATCCGGATACGAACCATAGAGCGTATCATTAATAATTGATAAATAATTAAAAAGTGAACTTGAAGAAAAAGTTAGTTAAAGTAGATACTGCGTATAAAAATAAAGTAGTATTAAAAACAAAGTAGACGCTTATGAAGTGAGAAAATTATACAAATACCCCTTAAAAAGAAGTGAGAAAATTATAATACCCCTTAAAAAACTATGTATCGTGTGTTTATTTATCATTTTAGCAAAACACGATTAAAAATTAAGATCGGTTGCTTTTGATATAAGTTATTGAATTAATTGTGCCGTTGGTCCCTCCATTTTACCCAAAAAAACTAACAGCGTCCCTCAAGTTTTTTTTGGCTTTCAGCGTCCCTCTATTATCACCTTTTTTGATTACGCATCCTTCTGTCAACTTTCTGTTAAAAAAGTCCGTTAAGTCATGCCATGTGCCTTGCATGTGAGGGTAAATTCGTCTTTTTACTCCTTTCTTCACTAAAATCGAGGGACCACCGGTGCAAAAAATCAAAAAACTTATAATTTATATATTTTTTTATCTATATATTTATTATTTCTATTTATATTTTATATAATTATTATATTATATAATCACTATATATGGATAGTTCATGCACCTACAATATAACAAATAGTCCATTTCTTCTTTACTTTTTTCAAAACCCAATATAACCAACCCTAAATCAAACCCAATCAAGCAATCTCACTAATCAGTATCTATAAATTTCATATATCCCTAAACGCTAAATCAAACAAATCAAGCAATAAATTTAAACTTTAAAAACCAAAAATCACTCTTAATTTCCCCTAAATCCCCATTTCACCAAAACCCTAATTATTCTTCATCACTTTAACAAGCATTATAATCAGAGGCGTGGGCGGTTGGATCTGATGGTGGGCGGTTGGACTACATCTGATGGTGGGTGGTTCCTTATCATCTTCATTGCCATTCATCATCAACATATTTATTTTAAAGAAGGTGATGATAAATGCTAACCTTAGAATTTATAACAATCGAAATCAAGCAAGGTCACCAGAGTGATACAACCGGAATCAATCAGAATCGAGTAAGGTCATCGGAGTCCTTTTGGGTACTCTGGTCGGAATCGAGCACGGTACTCTGGTTTAATCACACTTTTGCGACTAAATGAAGTTTTGGGTTGTAGCGGCGGTGTAGGGCAGTTGTGGACGAAGACGGTGGATAACATATATTTGAGGTGGAGCTCCGATTGGCCGTGGTAGCAGATTTGGCGATACAAAGGATGATTATGGTGAATCACGGTTTAGGTATTTTGTCTATTTCATAATATATAAGAAGAATAATAATTATGAGTTGTAGTGCACATATGCTGTAATTATGAGGCTTGATTGAAGACAATTTGGGGGAAAGTGAAAGAAAAGAGTAAAAAGAGTAAAAAGATAAGATTTTTTATTTTTTGCGCCCGTGGTCCTTCGATTTTAGTGAAGAAAAGAGTAAAAGGACGAATTTATCCTCACATGCAAGACACATGTATACCTGGCAATTGAGACCCAAACACTCAAATTCGGGTCAAATGGGTCAAGCTTTCGGGTCAATTGGGTCTTGAGAAAAATTAGGCCTAACTATGTAAATCAAAACTTAAAAAAAAAAAATTCAAATGGGATTCTCTCCAACCTATTGAGTCATATATAAAGAATGAATGAACGGGTCTAATGGATATCAATACTCAAAGATCAATAAATAGAAATAGGTCTAATGGGTTTTGTGAATGGGTCAAATGAGTCAAGCATAAAAAGTTTCATCCGTAAAAAATTTATAAAGCATTCATGTTTATATCATTTATTATGTATATTAATGTTTCTTATGTATATTTAATAAAAAATAATAACTAAAATAATGTAATAAATGTAAAAAAGTGATGTAACCCGTTTGACCCAATTGACGTATGACCCGTTTCGACCCGTTACCCAAACCGACCCAACCTGATCCATTTTGACCCGTTTAAAAAATTGACCCGTTTGACCTATGACCCATTTCAACCCAAAATCATTTTGACCCGTTACCCAAACCGACCCAACCTGACCCGTTTGCCAGGCATAGACACATGGCATGACTTAACGGACTTTTAACAGAAAGTTGACGGAGGGACGCGTAATCAAAAAGGATGATAATAGAGGGACGCTGAAAGCCAAAAAAAACTTGAGGGACGCTGTTAGCTTTTTGGGGCAAAATGGAGGGACAAATGGCACAGTTATTTCTAAGTTACTACTATAAACTTACAACTTCGTATATACTAATTAATTATACCAAACACTCCATATGGTCATCTTAACTTCATAAGTAATGATTGGTTCTCCGGTTCAAACGGAAAATTAGGTGGATCATTCTAGTTATGGAATCGGGTTAAAACTGAAATGCACCTGACAATTCAATTTTACCGAATTATATTTCAACCGTTTGAACTTGTTGGGTACTTAAAAAAATGGATCAAATTCAATGATAAAAATATTAAAACTTGATAATATTATTGTCATTCATTTATTAATAATAATAATAATAATAATAATAATAATAATAATAATAATAATAATAATAATAATAATATATTATATATTATTATTATTATTACTGGAAGACAACAACTACCGTTGTTAGGTTTGAAAACAAAAAATATCGTAAGAACTAAAATAGGTACATAAATCAAAGGGGGCCAAGCGGTATCAAGAAGACTCATTAACTTTAGGATTATGAGTTCGAGTCCCGTTGTAGATAAAAAATATACTCATTGTGCGTCTAGCTGAGTGATATATTGAGGATGCAAAACGTCTTGCATTCAAACCTCACGAGGGGTTTTTTCAGTTGACCGCATTACCTTCTAGGTGCGGATCCCGTAGTTTTCTCCTGACATGTGACACATATATGATCAGTTAAGTGACTTAATTTCTGATGAGCTCCGTCAATGAACTCTCTAACATCTTTTAAAAAAAGGTAGATATTTTCTCGTGACATGAATTTGGTAAATATGTTTAACTAAACACTAGTCAAAAACTCCTAACAAGTATTGCATCGACAAAAGAGATATAAACATCAAAGATTTAAAATTATACGGAGTATAAGTTATTAAAAAACAAATTTTGTACTTAATGTTAATCATATCATATTATAATAACTTATGAGAGTTCATCACGTGTCCTTAACGTTTACGTGATAAATTTTGAAACAATCATTTACACTCGTACATATATTGTTTTATCTTTTTTTTTTCTTTTTTTCTTTTTTTTTTTTTTTTTTTTTTTGTCAAGAAACTAAAGCTATAACAAAAAAAGAACTTCATTAAAACGTGTAAGAAACTTAGGATAACCTCTGAATGACATATAATACTGAATGGTTCAGCATTTAGTACTGAACTATTCAGAGTGCTCTCTTAACCATTAATCACCTACGTTTTATGTAATACCCTGCTTAAATCATATCCTAGACATTTATCAAACAATGGTTGATTGGAATCAATGGTTGTTCAATCCGGCAATATATGACGATCATGGCTAACTGCAAACAATGTAAACTATCATAGGTGTGTCGCTTGTGTCTTGTTTATATATGAGTCCTGGAGTTTTTAAGTTGCTTCTGTAATTGCCATATGCATGCTCTCTAAGCATGCCCCTCCTGTATTGTATTTGTTGTTTCATATATAAAATTTATGCTTGCAAAATTAAAAAATTAAAAAATAAATAAAATGAAGACACCTTATTTTTTTTCCAAAAAAAAATAATCAAACAAGTATTTTGACTATTTTATATGTTAAAAACATTAATAAAGTAATATTAACTCATTCATATTGTTCATGCATAATGATTATCAAATACCTTATTTTCATTTAAAATCAAATTCATTGAAAATTTTTAAAAAATTATTTAGATTATGAATCATCAACACTTAATCATTATCTTTTATTAAACACACCCTTAATGAAACATACAACGAGAAGACAATCCACCAACACACGGCAAATGCGGACAAACGTCAAGAACCTAAAATGAACACTACTACTAGCAACCTTAACAACACCATTATTACCCTTGTATACTAAACTCCATGAGGAGTTTCGTCGTTTTGCCCCCAACCCCCAAAAAAATTGGTCAAAACGATGGTCGTTGTGCCCCCAACCCCTAAAAAAATTGGTCAAAACGACAATAGTAGAGAAGGAGGAGAAAAAACTAAACACCCCCAAATTTTGTCCAACTTTCAAATCCAGTCCCCATCTCATGGGTGTAACATGAAACTTATTATTTTAATTAAAAATCTTAACTAAACTTCACTCATATTTTCAACGGGACATATCTTTCCGCCCACCTCGCGTTAAATTTTTTCGAACACACCGTTCAACTCAAAAAAATCTTATGAACACAACGGGACTAACTATACGCAAAACGGACACTTCTAAAAAAACATTAAATACCTTGGATATATTTAATACATACACACACCTAGTTACTAACTATTCTGTAAATACATAACGCTCCGTTAACTATGAATGCGCAACCCAGAAGCCCCGCAGCATCGCGCAGACCCATTTTGCTAGTTACACCACGAACTCAAAAATACTAAAAAGTCAACACCACCAAAAAAAAAAATACTAAACTAACGCCTACGCCTAGAAGGAGCTCGATCCGTCTTTGTACTTGTCCATAAAAGCCCCGAACCAATATATCTCGCTTCCTCCGATCTCTTTTTTTATTATTATAGATTGATTAGTTTCCCTTCTAACCTTAGAAAATAAAAATTTCTGACTAGGCAAGGAGTAACTCGAAGGAAGCGAAGCGAGCCCAACATCATCTATACGCGGCAACTTAACTGAGTCATAATCAACGTAATTACGTAAACAAGGACAGCCACAACATCCGCTTTGGAAGCTCATTAATGCAAAACGACTCAATCTCCGTAGATGCCATATATATGCATTTTGAAAAATAAAATACTCCGTAGTCCGTAACATGCTAATGATAATTTTGTTAACGGATATTAGACGTAGACAATATCTTATGTAATATCTAGCATTAAATGTAGGCATATCTATCCATATCTCATATTAATGTAGATATGCCTACATTTAATGCTAGATATTACATAAGATATTGTCTACGTCTAATATCCGTTAACAAATTTAAATGCACGTGTCTACAATTTTAACTACAATAATAGAATAATGAATTATGCAAGGAAATTAAAGATCATATACTGGCTAAATTGGGTAGCCTGAAACTTAAAGGCACTAAGAATATGACTGTGGCGAAGTTGTGTGACTTAAGGCTTGTGGGTAAATATGTTTTGTAGGATTAATTGAGTGGTATGCAGTTTGTGGTAGGGCTGTATTGGTTGTCACTCTAAAAGTTTAGTTTGGCTTGTATCCACCGGCGTTATCAGGATTTTTTTTATCGGGGGCAAAAAAAAAAATTAAAACCGTAGCAAATTATGGAGGTTTTGGGACAAAAAAATGGATGTTTTTAGGCAAATTATGGAGGTTTGGGGCAAGATTTGAAGGTTTGTGGCAAAATTTGAAGGTTTTGGGGTAAAATTTGGAGATTCTTGGGCAAAATTTGAAAGTTTTAGGGCAAAATATATAGGTTTTGGGGCAAAAAAAAAAATTCCACCGGAGCAAAGTCGAAAAATCCAAAATTTTTACACTGAAAATTGCAAATCTACTGAGAGCAGCTGCCCCCGCTTGTCCCTTCATAATATCGCCCCTGCTAGTATGTAGTGGCACTGTTTTTGTGTTTTCTCCGCCCATGTATTGTAAGTTGTTTGATGTTTAATATATTCTTGCCTTGAAAAAAAATAGAATAATGAATTCCCAACTTTTTAAGTAAATAAGTTTTTTCTTGTCATCATTTTTAACTATTTCTATGTTCACATAACGAGTGTTGTTAGGGAATTTTAAACATGAAATCTCTTGTGAGAATCTTAGAATGTCAAATACGAACCAACAAGCTTTGGCTTGAGTGGTATTTCATGGATATATTTAT
This sequence comes from Rutidosis leptorrhynchoides, assembly GCF_046630445.1. Lineage (NCBI taxonomy): Eukaryota > Viridiplantae > Streptophyta > Magnoliopsida > Asterales > Asteraceae > Rutidosis > Rutidosis leptorrhynchoides. The sequence continues at coordinate 507,668,607 of NC_092336.1, forward strand.
GGGCTCGTCGGGTCGGCATGTGTCATTTCTAGGAGGTGCAAGTTCGATTTTAGTAAAGGTTTTCTCTTGAGAAGGTTGCGCTCTTGCCCTCTAATGGATGTGTGGCCCTTGAGTTCCTGTCCAACGCGTGCGTATCGTGTGGGTAATGATCGCGAAGGTGGTTAATTCTCCTCTGGGTGATGCCGCTATAAAAAATAATGTCAACTACGAAACCATCCGGTAATGATTGAAATTCATAATTCATACTTATTTAAATTTTTTAACGTAATACCATTTTTATCAAATCTTCATACTTCACTTAAATGATGTACACTTTGTTATACTTTAAACAGGATAATAAACAGATTATTCATGCCGATGTTGCATACGAGAAATATTTAGCTTTGCTACATGTCAGAGTTGGCAAATATAATTAAAATTAATATTTACAATGTTGTTTTTGATAGATTCATTCAAAATTTCTATAATACTCTTAAATGATTTATTAAATAAATATTTGTTAAAATTTATTTTAGAATATTTCTGAAATATGTAATCAAATAATGGAGAATCTATCTACTTTTTTTTTTTTTTTTTTTTTTGCGAAAAACAGAAATTTAATTAAAATGAATTTTGAAAATATTTTGTAATGGTGCATCTATGGAAAATGAATTTGAACCCATAATTTATTGGTGGTATAGAGTCACACGCAGGACCTTTATTTACTCATATAAGACAAAAGTCAGGTCAAACGGAGATCTGTATCACCACTTTATCTCTACAGACAAAATTATTTTTCCTAATATAATGTTTACATTTACATTTACATTTATTATTAAAAAAATTATATAATCATTGAAAATGTTTCAAAATTTTAAAAATAACAAGCTTCATAAAATAATACTGGGGTATTGAAGTATTATTCATTTACTGCTTGTGTGAGTATTGTTGTGAAATATTTATTTGGATTCTTAATATTACAATTATATGTGATTGGATCTTACAATCACACTTGCATTTTTAATTATTGTCAATCACATGTGATTGTTTTGCATTTTTAATCTTTGCCATTGATTAGTTTCAAATGCTGAGATTTATCCTTTGATTTTCAAAAAAAATTTATGATTCAAATGAATATTTTCCGACTATTGTATTATGACTATGCTTTTATCATATTAAATATAACTAATAAGTATAAATATTAAATGCACTATAGTTTTTTGAAGAACAATATCGACTTCGAATGCTCTCAATTGTCACCCACACACTCGTTATGAGGAAACACAATTCACGACGATGTTGGCAGCACCATCAAAGGTTGAAAAAACTTGCAAGAGACCTTTACCCACAAGGGAATTAGCCACATTCACTACCATTTGTCACATAATACACACGAGTTGGGTAGGAACTCAAGGGGTCACGCATCCACCCGCGGGCAGGAGCGCAACTTTCTCAGAAGTAAATCTTCTCTGAAATCGAACCTGCACCTCCTTGAAAGGACACAGGCCGACCCCACGAGCCCATGAGTAAACCCTTAGGATACCACTCAAGCCAAAGCTCGATGGTATTAAATATATAAATATAAATGAAAGATACGTATAAATAGTGCTAGTATGCAAAATTTAAAGTGTTGGTGTGTTTGTGATAACCTGACTTCTCATAAACGAAGTCAAAATTTCGATCCCATGGCATGCAAAAAAAAAATTCTTGACGTTATCCGCTCATTTCATGGGCCTTAGTGATCTCAGACGTCTTGCGTTTAAACCTCACCTGAGGGGTTTACTACACACGATGCCCGAATGGATTCGATGTGGAGGTTTCCCAAGGGGCGATAAGACTGTATTGGTTCGTTCCAAAAAATATTCAGGTGAGTGAGTTCCGACATTGCGTTCGAACCCCGCCATTTACTTCAAACCGTCATAATAGTGCTAGTATATCGTTGTTAAAGTTATAAGCATGTAGGCTTTCATAACTAATCATGCGCATACCTGTATGGTTGCGCGCTATGTGCATGCAAACCCTACATCTATGCACTAAACATTATATTAGTCATGCGCCTATTTCATTTTTACTACATATGAAGGAGTATAGTTGTGGATTCTTTGTACCTATACCATTGGATGCGGTTCTTTGATCTAGTATTCTGTTTACCTTGTTGACCAAGGAAACGATAAGATCAATCCACGATTTGGTTTCCTTAATTAACGCGAGTTAGTTATGGGAAGAATTATGTCCAATTAGGGATAGGATCCTTGTGACGACCCGGTAATTTCCGACCAAATTTAAACTTAATCTTTAAACGATTAATGTTTCCGACACGATAAGCAAAGTCTGTTAAGTTGAATCTCAAAAATTTTGAACTATGTTCATGTATTAATTTAACCTCGACCAAATTCTGATGATTCACGAACGATTAAATAAATGGATAGGAATATATATATATATATATATATATATATATATATATATATATATATATATATATATATATATATATATATATATATATATATATATATATATATATATATATATTAACTTGAAAACGTGTACAAAGTATCTAATGTATAATACTTCACATTAAACGTAATTGTTTCAATATATGTTTAATATATTCATAGACGGAATTAAAAGATAATATCAAACGATTTAATTAAACAGATATTTTGTTAGCAATTATCAATTCCATAATTATTGTGATATCATTATAAGTCTTTTTTGTGAGGTCCACGTTAATTTGAGAAATCGTTTCTTTTAACAATAGTCGGAATAAAATGGTAAAGTGATCTACAAGTAGGAACAAAGTGTCAAATAACTAAAAATAGACAAAAGTTAGTGAAAAACTGAATATTCGATTGATCTATTTTCAAACGTACAGATTATACATTCCGGAATGAAAAAATATATGTTTTATAACGTGATAAATATAATATAAACTTAGATTTAAAATGATTTGTTATAAAGACTTAATATATTATTAAATATATTTTAGTAAATAACAAGAAGACGACTAAAAGAAGCATATGACCAGAATATTAAAATGTATAAGTTACATTTCAAATAAGATAATTTATTGGCAAATAAGTCTAATTATTAATAAAGGTACTCATCGCGAACCGTAAAATACAAGATATTAAAGCGTACGAAAAGACGTTCAAGAAACTGGAACCGAGACATAAACCGGGCATAAATGTATGAGACAACGGAGCTAAAATTACAAGTCAACTATGCACAAGAATATAATATAATATATATATAATTATATAAATTATATATATATATATTATATATAATTAATTAATTATGTCGACAAGCAAAATAACAAAAATTTGTGAGCTGTAATGAAAGGACCCGTTCATATACATTATAAACGATTCTCAATAGTAGATTGCATCGCGAGGTATTTGACCTCTATATGATACATTTTTCAGACATTGCATTCGTTTTTAAAAGATAAACTTTCTTTACATCGAAAATTGACAGGCATGCATACCATTTCATAATATCCAACTATAAATGACCTAATCTGTCATTTACTTAATAATAATCTCTATTGAACTCAACGACTTGAATGCAACGTCTTTTGAAATATGCCATGAATGACTCCAAGTAATATCTTTAAAATGAGCAAATGCACAGCGGAAGAATTCTTTAACACCTGAGAATAAACATGCTTTAAAGTGTCAACCAAAAGGTTGGTGAATTCATTAGTTTATCATAAACATTCATTTTCATCATTTTAATAGACCACAAGATTTTTATTTTTCATTTATCATAAATATACGTCCCATGCATAGAGACAAAAATATCATTCATATGGTGAACACCTGGTAACCGACATTAATAAGATGCATATAAGAATATCCCCTATCATTCCGGGAAATCCTTCGGACATGATATAAACAACATCGAAGTACTAAAGCATCCAGTACTTTGGATGGGGTTCGTTAGGCCCAATAGATCTATCTTTAGGATTCGCGTCAATTAGTAGATCGGTTTACTAATTCTTAGGTTACCAAGCAAAAAGGGGCATATTCGGCTTCGATCATTCACCCATATAATGTAGTTTCGATTACTTGTGTCTATTTCGTAAAACATTTATAAAAGCGCATGTATTCTCAGTCCCAAAAATATATATTGCAAAAGCATTTAAAAATGGAGCAAATGAAACTTACAGTACTGTATTTTGTAGTAAAAATACTTATGACGACATTGAACAATTGTAGGGTGGGTCTCGGATTCACGAACCTATATCATTTATATATATATTAACACATATAATTGTAATCGAACAAAGTTGTATATATATTTATAATAATATTAAATTGTAACTTATTGTTATGAATACATAATGTATTAAAATTAATATTTATATTTATATATGTGTTTATATTATTACTTATAATATCTTAAAATATATTTATATACTATATGTAATTTAGTTATTATTATTATAGTTAATAGCATTTCATATTAAAAATAAAGTATGTAATATACCATTTATATATAAATCTCTTTTATTTGTAATAATTAATAATTGTAATAATATTAAAATAAAGATAATAATACTAATAATTAGGTATAATAATGATATTGATAATAATAATTTTGATAATAATATTAGTCATGTTATTTGTAGTAATAATGATAATAATAATATATTAAAAATAATGATACTTATAATAATGAAATTAGTAGTAATAAAAATAATGATAATAATAATGATACTTTTTAAAAAAATAATAATAATAATTTTAATAATACTAGTAATAATAATGGTAATAATAATATTAATCTTAATCTTATCTTAGTTGTAGTAAAATTTTAAAAGTGTGTTGTACCTATGTATATAATCCATAAAGTATAATGTTATTTATCATCAATACTTATGATTTAATTAAATTTATATGATACAATAAACTTCATTTTAAATTAAGTCAAAATTTTATTAATTATCATGTTCATTACATTAAGTTTTAAGATCATAATAATATTTATTTTAACATCATATTTACTTTATTGTTATTAATTTTAATATATTTATAACCATAATAATATTAATAATAATAATTATAATGATAATAAAAATGGAAATTAAATACTACCTTAAAGAGTTTTTCCAAAAAAAGAATGCCCCAGACAGGGCTCGAACCCGCGACTTCTCGCTCACGCAAACACCCCTAAACCCCTGAACCACTTTGTTTCAACTTGTACTAATTCGCACACTTATATATTTAAACCTTAATAAACTGTTACAGTCCAACAAAATTGTAACCCATTTAAATGTTAACAGGATCCACATCAAACGGCCCAATTACTAACTCAAACCTAACACTAAACACAATACCCTAGTTGCCCAAAAGAAAAACCCATCGAATCAACAAGCAGCCATCGTTTAAAAAAAAATGTTCGATTTTTGTGAACCGTGGATAGAACAGAAGTGGTTATATAGGTGCAGCCTTTCATCATCATATTCATACCAATTATCACGTATTATTTTCTCATCATACCCGCTATTATCAACATCGTTTTAATCGTGTATCATCACATTATTGTCGTTGTTCAGGAACCGAAATAGAGGAAGAAACAGGTAGGTAGATATCAGCATTGTTTAATCAATGATGTTAGAGCTAAGGGGTATAAAATACTATTAAATTTTACAAGGAAATACTATTAAATACGATACAATGTTACACAAGATATTTATTTATTTATTGAATGGATATACTTAAACCTTGCTACAACACTTATAGGCAGTGTACCTAATCGTACAGTAGTGTAGTTTTTAGTAAGTCCGGTTCGTTCCACAGGGAAAATCTTTTAATCAAAGCTTAACGCTATATTAGTTTAATTTATAAAAATACGAATATATATATATATAAGTAATATTATTATTTTAAAGGGGGGTTTTTTACCGTTTAATAACCGGTTTGTCGATTTTAAAACTTTAGTCGCAGTTAAAACCAAATGTAAAATATTAAATAAATAAAAGACTTAATTTAAAGTGTAAAGTAAATAACGATAATGAAATTGCGATAAATAAAAGTGCGATAAAATAAACTTGCGATAATTAAAAAGTACGATAATTAAAAGTGAAATTAAATAAAATAACAAAAAATAAAAGTGCGATAATTAGAAGTGCAATTAAATATAAAATAAAGGAAATTAAATATGAAATAAAAGAATTATGCTTATTTAAACTTCCGTAATCATGATGCTTGACGTGTTGATTTTAGTTTTATGCCCATGGGTTAATTGTCCTTTGTCCTGGATTATTTAATATGTCCGTCTGGTTTTTGTCCATAACAGTCCATCCGTCATAAATATAAAGTGCGAGTGTCCTCGTCAAATTATCCTTATACCCGAAGTTAAATATTCCAACTAATTGGGGACTTAAACTGTAACAAGATTTTAATACTTTGTTTAATAATTACACCAGGATGTCGACTGAGTGTAACCCAAGGTTTTAATACTTTGTTATCAATTATGCCAAGTGTCCTTGTACATAATTTCACCCCTGTTTTAATAATTCTAGTGGCTATTAATCCATTCCCGTGTCCGGTTAAATGAACGATTATTCGTACATATAAATACCCCGCCCATCGTGTCCGATCGAGTGTAAATGGTTATTTATAGGGACGCCCAATTATAAATCTTTATATTAACATTAACAAACTATCATTTAGTTAAACAAATATAAAGCTCATTAATAGCCCATAGTCTAATTTCCACAAGTGTCGTTCTTTTGTCCAAACCCCAATTATGGTACAAAGCCCAATTACCCAATTTTAGTAATTAGCCCAACATCATGATTACTTCGGATTAAATAAGCATAATAATAACTTAGCTACGAGACATTAATGTAAAAAGGTTGAACATAACTTACAATGATTAAAAATAGCGTAGCGTTACACGGACAGAATTTCGACTTACACCCTTACAACATTCGCTAACACACCCTTATTATTAGGATTTAAAATTAAAATTAAAATTAAAATATAAATTATATATACATATACTACGTTTGAGTGAAGAAGAAAAATATGTGTGTTTTTGCGTTCAAAACTCGCGAACTTTATAGGACAGGCCTGGAAAAAGGGCTCATGCGATCGCATGGCCAGCTGGGGAGGCTTAAAAGTCTTTGTTTTTTTATGCCGACGGTTTTATAATATAATATAATATATATATTAATTTTAAGCATTAATTATATATTATATTATATTTATGTGCATAGTTGACTTGTAATTTTTAGTCCGTTGCGTCGAGCGTTGAGAGTTGACTCTGGTCCCGGTTCCGGATTTTCAAACGTCCTTGCGTACAATTTAATATCTTGTACTTTGCGTTTTGAATCTTGTACTCTTGTAATTCTGAGACGTTTCTTATCAATAATTGGAACCTCTTTGATTGTATTTTGTACTTTTGAGCTTTTTGGTCGTTTGCGTCTTCAATTCATCGAATCTGTATTTTGTCTTCACCTTTTATTATTTAAACGAATATCACTTGTAAATAAAACAATCGCAACTAAAAGCTTGTCTTTCTTGAGAGATAATGCTATGAAATATATGTTCGTTTTTAACATTATCAATCAACCATAGCAATAGATGGTTCGATGAACTATGAGGACAGAAATAGAACAAAAACAGTTGAAGCAATCGGCTATGATGACTGTTGGGTGGCGTTTTATGATAATTTGAAACTGAGAAACAAAAGTGTAGTAGTAGCAACAATTGTCGAGTGAATTGTAGGTTGTACAAGATGGTTTGAGTATGTGAGGGTTCACGGTTTTTGTTTGAACAAAAAGAGGAGGAAAGAAAAATAATTATATTACGCAGGCTGCTTCTTGTGATGTGTTCTTGCTTCGATCAAAAAACAGAAACACAAAAAGAAGCAGTGAGAGAGAGATTGGGGAGTGATGGTTTGAATGGGTTTTGAGTGGGTGAAGGATGGTGGTATGTTTTCGGTGATAACCTGCAGAAAAGAAGAAGAAAACGATGGTGGTTACAGGAAAGTGAAGGTGGAGGTTGTGATGATTCGAATAGAAACAGAAAAGTAATATATCACGATGATGATGAAGGTGATTCGTTAAACAGAAATAAGAGGAAGAATAGAAAAAGAGAAATGGTTCCTATGGTTGTATGGTATTTGAAGATGGTGATCGAATGCGGTTGTGGTTTTATAAAGGTGAAGATGCATGATAATGCTAAAAACGAACATATATTTCATAGCATTATTCCTCAAGAAAGACAAGCTTTTAGTTGCAATTGTTCTATTTACAAGTGATATTCGTTTAAATAATAAAAGGTGAAGACAAAAGACAGATTCGACGATTTAAAGACGCAAACGACCAAAAAGCTCAAAAGAACAAAAGACAATCAAAAAGGTTCCAATTATTGATAAGAAACGTATCGAAATCACAAGAGTACAAGATTCAAAACGCAAAGTACAAGATATTAAATTGTACGCGAGGACGTTCGAAAATCCGGAACCGGGACTAGAGTCAACTCTTAACGCTCGACGCAACGGACTAAAAATTACAAGTTAACTATGTATATAAATATAATATAATATATAATTAATTATATTAATTATATATATATTATATATATATATTTAAAACCGTCGGCAGCAGGAAACTCCAAGGGTGAAAACTGAAAATACCTCTCCGCGACTCGCGGAGTTTTAAGGCTATTTGGCCGCGAGTCGCGGAGCCCCAAAAATCATTCCTGGCTATAAATCAACCCGAATTCTGATCAAAATCATCATCATATTTTTTTCTCATTCATACGAAGTAATATATATTTATATTTATAATTTATATTTTAATTTTAATTATAATAATAAGGGTATGTTAGCGAATGTTGTAAGGGTGTAAGTCGAAATTCTGTCCGTGTAACGCTACGCTATTTTTAATCATTGTAAGTTATGTTCAACCTTTTTATATTAATGTCTCGTAGCTAAGTTATTATTATGCTTGTTTAAAACGAAGTAATCATGATGTTGGGCTAATTACTAAAATTGGGTAATTGGGCTTTGTACCATAATTGGGGTTTGGACAAAAGAACGACACTTGTGGAAACTAGGCTATGGGCTATTAATGGGCTTTATATTTGTTTAACTAAATGAAAGTTTGTTAATGTTAATATAAAGATTTACAATTGGGCGTCCCTATAATTTACCATATACACTCGATCGGACACGATGGGCGGGGTATTTATATGTACGAATAATCGTTCATTTAACCGGACACGGGAATGGATTAATAGCCACTAGAATAATCAAAACAGGGGTGAAATTACATTCAAGGGTAATTGGTGTAATTGTTAACAAAGTAGTAAAACCTTGGTTTACACGCAGTCGATAACCTGGTGTATTCATTAAACAAAGTATTAAAACCTTGTTACAATTCGAATCCCCAATTAGTTGGAATATTTATCTTCGGGTATAATAATAATTTGACAAGGACACTTGCAATTTATATTTATGACTGATGGACTGTTATGGACAAAAACCAGACGGACATATTGAATAATCCAGGACAAAGGACAATTAACCCATGGGCATAAAACTAAAATCAACACGTCAAACATCATGATTACGGAAGTTTAAATAAGCATAATTCTTTTATTTCATATTTAATTTCCTTTATTTTATATTTAATTGCACTTCTAATTATCGCACTTTTATTTATTTTATTTTATCGCACTTTTAATTATCGTATTTTTTAATTATCGCAATTTAATTTTATCGCATTTTTATTATTCGCAATTTCATTATCGTTATTTACTTTACGCTTTAATTTAAAGTCTTGTATTTATTTTATATTCTACATTAGGTTTTAACTGCGACTAAAGTTTTAAAATCGACAAACCGGTCATTAAACGGTAAAAACCCCCCTTTATAATAATAATATTACCTATATATATATTTGTATTTTTATAAAAGTTAACTAATATAGCGTTGAGCTTTGTTTAAAGATTTCCCTGTGGAACGAACCGGACTTACTAAAAACTACACTACTGTACGATTAGGTACACTGCCTATAAGTGTTGTAGCAAGGTTTAAGTATATCCATTCTATAAATAAATAAATATCTTGTGTAAAATTGTATCGTATTTAATAGTATTTTCCTAGTAAAATATAAGCTATTTTGTATACACCTCGTTCGACAGCAAGTATTTTTGGCGCCGCTGCCGGGGAATTACTCTTAAAAGCCGGAAGCGCAACGCTAATAAAAAAAAAAAAAAAAAAAGATTTTTATTTACTTTTATTAAAAGTCGTTTTTGTAAAAATTACGTTTTAATCATTCAAAAATATAAAAAGAAAACAAAAATATAAGTATTTTTAGGATTTTGTTAAATATTTAAGTTTTATAAGTTTCTTTATCTTTATTTTAATTTATAAAAATATAAATTTTATTAAAAATCGTTTATTTAAATTAAAAACAGAAAACAAAATAAAAAAAAAAAAAATAAATAAAGAAAAACGCGTAAAAAAGTGAAACCTGTCAACTGTTTTTCTGAACCCCGCGACTCGCGGGGTTTTCCTCTTTATTAGCCGCGACTCGCGGAGGTCTTCTGACACACGGACAAAACCCTAAAGTTGCATTGATTACGGGGTTTTAATTATTATTATTATTATTTAACTTAATTATTATTATTATTATTATTAATTTTAGTTTTTTTTTTACTTTTTTACTTTATATTTATGTATTTAGTTTTAATAAGTTTTTATTAAATTATAAAATTAGTAGTTTTATTAAATAAATAATATAAAAATAATATTTTTATAAAAATTGTACCTTTTACAACTTTTTGTATATTTTTATATTTTGTACCTTTTTAATCGTTGTAGCATAATATTTGTATTTTTTAGCTCATAATTAATTTTAAACTTAGTTTTTGCTATAGTTATTTTTACTCCTAGATTTTTAGGCTTTGCCGTAGAATTCCTTAAGTGCTTTTTCTTTAGACTAAGATTTAGGTGCTTTAGAATTTTGCGACGCCTTTTTAAGTTTTAGTTTCTTTTTAAGTTATTTTCATTTGGGATTTAGTTTTTCTTGTAAGCTTTAATATTTTTAGACCTTTTACTATGTATCAATTATCATTCCAATTAGTAATTTCAATTTGTGATTATAATTTTAAGCTAGTTGTAGTAATAAGGTTAAATTAGTAAAGTATTTTTAAGTTTTGATAAGTTTCTTTTATTTTTCCGTCACCTTTTATTTTTCAACCATTTTTTTTCTTTTTCGACATTTTTCGACGCGCAATCTTTTTCTCTCTTATTTCTCGCTATTCTAGTTTTTAGGACTTAGAATTTTATTCTACTTCTTATCTAAATTTCTTAAAATTACGAAAATTTATTTTAAGTAATTAAATTGATAGACATCAAAATTTTCTGGTTCGTAGTAATAGTTGGATTTGTACGTGGACCGGGTTATTGGAGCCAAACAGTCCTCAATTATATTGAGACCAAACGAATCCTGCCCCTCTGCTGCATCTTTTGGCTATTCGAAACGTGGGCAAAATCAGAAAAGTCTATTGATTGGATAACTTATTATAATTTTTCTTTCCTTTTTAAAAACTAATAGGATATTCAGTGAATGCACCGAGCAAGACGTTCATCACCTTTTGTACGTTCACCACCTGTAACTAGATCAAGACATCGTTTAACAAATATAACCGCCGTTGATTTTTCTTTAGAATCGTCATCCAGTCGACCAAGTACTTCAGTTCAAATTTCCGATAATCCATTTTTTGAACCCAACCTCACAATTGAGAATCCAGAAAATATTCAGGAACGGTTCATAGATCCTGAACCATTAAACTTTCCTCCGGAACCACCAATCATTCAAACAGAGATTGTTGAGGAACGAACTATTAAATCAGAATCATTCAGTGATTCCGATTCAACAAATTCAATTATGGAGAATCTGGAACCTTTAAGTATGGAAGACCGAATGAGAGCTAAACGCACTGGCCAAGGTCACGCAATTACTCATCCAGACATTAATGCGCCAGATTATGAAATCAAAGGACAAATTCTACACATGGTGACTAATCAATGCCAATTTAGTGGTGCGCTGAAGGAAGATCCAAATGAACATCTACGTACCTTTAATAGGATCTGCACACTATTTAAAATACGAGAAGTGGAGGATGAACAAATATATCTCATGTTATTTCCCTGGACTTTAAAGGGAGAAGCCAAAGATTGGTTGGAATCGTTACCTGAAGGGGCGATCGATACATGGGATGTTTTAATTGACAAATTTCTTAAACAATTCTTTCCTGCATCTAAAGCCGTAAGACTTCAAGCAGAAATTGTTACGTTCACACAGAAGCCAAATGAAACTCTATATGAGGCGTGGACAAGATATGGAAAGTTGTTAAGAGGATGTCCGCAACATGGTTTAGACACCTGTCAAATAGTACAAATATTCTACCAAGGATGCGACATCACTACAAGAAAAGACATAGATATAGCAGCTGGTGGTTCGATTATGAAGAAAACCGAAACTGATGCTTACAAAATTATTGATAACACTGCTTCCCACTCACATGAGTGGCACCAAGAAAAAGACATCATTAGATCATCTAAAGCAGCTAGAGCCGATTCTAGCCATGACTTAGATTCCATTTCCGCAAAGATAGATGCTTTCGAGAGACGAATGGAAAAGATGACTAAAGATATTCATGCTATACGAATTAGTTGTGAGCAGTGTGGAGGACCACATTTGACAAAAGATTGTCTCAGTATTGAATTAACAATGGAACAAAGAGAGAATATTTCATACATAAACCAAAGGCCTGGAAATAATTATCAGAATAATTATCAACCGCCAAGACCGATTTACAATCAAAACCAGAATTATAACCGAAATATTCCATACAACAACCAACAAGGTCCTAGCAATCCACAAGTATCCAATAATACTTACAATCAGCAAAGACCGAATTTTCAAAACAAACCACCACAACAAACCGATGATAAAAAGCCAAATTTAGAAGATATGATGACGAAGCTAGTTGAAACTCAAACGCAGTTTTTCACATCTCAGAAACAAACAAATGAACAAAATGCTCAAGCATTTAGAAATCAACAAGCTTCTATTCAAAATCTGGAACAAGAAGTAAGTAACCTAGCAAGGTTAATAGGTGAAAGAAAACCGGGAAGTTTACCTAGTGATACAAATGCTAACCCCCGGAATGAAACAGCTAAAGCTATTACCACAAGAAGTGGTACAACACTTAAAACACCTGAAATACCTGTAACTTCTGATGAAACTATTCCTACTCCACAAGAACCACAACCTGATCAAGATAAGGAAAAAGAACCGGTAGTTGAAAAGGTTAATAAAGATAACACAGTTAAGGCTAAACCTTATGTTAAACCATACCAACCACCACTTCCTTATCCGAGTAAAATGAAGAAAGAAAAACTTGAAGCCGAGCAATCCAAATTCTTGGATATGTTTAAACAGATAAATGTAAATCTTCCTTTCATTGATGTGATTTCAGGAATGCCAAGATATGCTAAATTCTTGAAAGATCTAATCACGAATAGAAAGAAAATGGAAGAACTCTCGGCTGTAACTATGAATGCTAATTGTTCAGCAGTGCTGTTGAATAAGATACCAGAAAAACTATCTGATCCAGGAAGTTTCACAATTCCATGTTTTCTGGGTAGTCTTAGTTCAATAGAAGCATTGGCAGACTTAGGTGCTAGTATAAATCTAATGCCGTATTCACTATACGCTAAACTAGACCTTGGAGAATTGAAACCAACCAGAATAAGCATACAACTAGCCGACCGATCAATAAAATATCCTAGAGGGATAATGGAGAACATGCTAGTTAAAGTTGGTACTTTAGTATTTCCAGTAGATTTTGTTGTTCTAGACATGGAAGAAGATTCTCAAGTTCCTCTCATATTAGGAAGACCATTTTTAAACACGGCTAAAGCAATGATAGACGTGTTCGGTAAGAAACTGACCCTAAGTATAGAGGATGAGAGTGTTACCTTTTCAGTTGATAGAGCAATGCAACAACCACAATCTGCAGATGATACATGTTATTATATTAAAACTATAGATGCACATGCAGAATTATTAGAAGAATTTCCAGAATTACAAGGAACAGGAGAATGTTCTTTAGGAGAAGGAAATGAACCAATTGATGAAGCTGAAATGTTAGCTACACTTATAGCTAATGGATATGAACCAACAACAGAAGAAATTCAAATGCTAAAAGAAGAAGACAGATATCGATATAAATCATCGATAGAAGAACCTCCGAAATTAGAGTTAAAGCCACTTCCAAACCATTTGGAATACGCTTATTTACATGGTGAATCTGAATTACCTGTAATAATATCGTCTTCTCTTACTGAAAATGAGAAATCACAACTCATTTCTGTGTTGAAAGCTCATAAACCAGCCATTGCATGGAAGATTCATGATATTAAAGGAATAAGTCCTTCGTATTGCACACATAAAATCCTTATGGAAGAAGGTCATAAAACGTATGTGCAACGCCAACGAAGACTAAATCCTAATATGCAAGATGTAGTTAAGAAAGAGATTATTAAACTGCTAGATGCAGGTTTGATATATCCAATTTCTGATAGTCCATGGGTAAGCCCAGTTCAATGCGTGCCTAAGAAGGGTGGCATGACTGTTATCACAAATGAGAAAAATGAGCTTATTCCTACTAGGACTGTAACAGGATGGCGTGTATGTATTGATTATAGAAAATTAAATGACGCCACCAGAAAAGATCACTTTCCCTTACCTTTCATAGATCAAATGTTGGAAAGATTAGCCGGAAATAGTTACTATTGTTTTCTAGATGGATTTTCCGGATATTTTCAAATTCCAATAGCACCCGAAGATCAAGAGAAAACCACATTCACGTGCCCTTATGGTACTTTTGCTTACAAACGCATGCCATTTGGACTTTGTAACGCCCCTGCAACCTTTCAAAGGTGTATGATGGCAATTTTTCATGACATGATAGAAGAATGCATGGAAGTATTCATGGATGACTTTTCAGTCTTCGGTGATACATTTAAATCATGTCTAGTTAATCTGGAACGAATGCTAATTAGATGCGAAAAATCAAATCTAGTACTTAATTGGGAGAAATGCCATTTCATGGTTAAAGAAGGCATAGTTCTTGGACATAAAATTTCAAAAGAAGGAATTGAAGTGGATAGAGCTAAAGTAGATGTAATTGCTAAACTTCCACATCCCACAAATGTTAGAGGAGTTAGGAGTTTTCTAGGGCATGCCGGTTTTTACCGACGTTTCATAAAAGATTTTTCTAAAATTGCCACTCCTATGAATAAACTCCTAGAAAAGGATGCGCCATTCATCTTTTCAGATGAATGTATCAAATCTTTTAATATTCTTAAAGAAAAACTCACTAATGCGCCGATCATGATAACACCAAATTGGAATCTACCATTTGAACTAATGTGCGATGCAAGTGATTTTGCAATGGGAGCCGTTTTAGGACAAAGGATTGAAAAACGATTTCAACCTATATATTATGCTAGTAAGACATTACAAGGAGCACAGACGAATTATACAACTACTGAAAAAGAACTCCTTGCTATTGTCTTTGCTTTTGACAAATTCCGATCATATCTCGTTCTAGCAAAAACGGTGGTCTATACAGACCATTCTGCTCTTAGATACCTATTTTCAAAACAAGATGCTAAACCAAGATTAATCCGTTGGATCTTACTCTTACAAGAGTTTGATATTGAAATCCGAGATAAAAAAGGAGCAGAAAATCTCGCCGCTGATCATCTTTCTCGTCTTGAAAATCCCGAATTAGAAGTTCTGAATGAATCGGCCATACAAGACAACTTTCCTGATGAATATCTATTGAAGATAGATTATAAAGAAATCCCATGGTTTGCAGACTATGCAAACTACTTAGTTTGTGGATTCCTTGAAAAAGGATTATCGTACCAAAGACGAAAGAAATTCTTCAGTGATATAAAACACTATTTTTGGGAAGATCCACATCTGTTTAAAAGTTGTCCCGATGGAATAATACGCCGATGTATATTTGGAGATGAAGCTAGTAAAATTTTAAACCATTGTCACACAGGACCAACAGGAGGGCATTATGGGCCTCAACTAACAGCAAGAAAAGTTTATGAAGCTGGATTCTATTGGCCTACAATTTACAAAGACGCACACCTTCTTTGCAAATCCTGTGATGCATGTCAAAGGGCCGGAAGAATAAGTCAACGCGATGAAATGCCACAAAATGTCATCCAAGTATGTGAAGTATTTGACATTTGGGGTATTGACTTTATGGGTCCATTTCCAAAATCTCATAATAATCTATATATACTCGTAGCCATTGATTATGTATCTAAATGGGCGGAAGCACAAGCTCTCCCAACTAACGATGCACGAGTTGTAGTCAACTTTTTAAAACGTCTTTTTGCAAGGTTTGGAACACCGAAAGCTTTAATAAGTGATCGGGGTACTCATTTCTGTAATAATCAACTTGAGAAAGTTCTTAAAAGATATGGAGTAACTCATAAAATCTCCACCGCATATCATCCACAAACAAGTGGACAAGTTGAAAATACAAACCGAGCTTTAAAACGTATTCTTGAAAAAACCGTAGGATCAAATCCAAAGGAATGGTCCATTAAATTGGAGGATGCACTCTGGGCTTTTAGAACAGCCTACAAAACTCCAATTGGAACCACACCTTTTAGACTTGTGTATGGAAAAGCATGTCATCTTCCAGTAGAAATTGAACACAAAGCATTTTGGGCTTTGAAGACATGTAATCTTGATTTACATGAAGCCGGACGTCTACGATTAAGTCAACTAAACGAATTAGAAGAATTAAGACATGAAGCATACGAAAATTCGTTAATCTATAAAGAAAGAACGAAGAAATGGCATGATAAAAGAATCAGAAGTTCAAAAGAATTCAAAGAAGGAGACAGAGTTCTTCTTTTCAATTCACGATTCAAGCTATTTCCTGGAAAATTAAAATCAAGATGGTCTGGACCATTCATAGTCAAAAGAGTTTTCCCATACGGAACGATAGAATTGATAAATTCAAATGGAATTGAATTTAAAGTTAATGGTCACAGAGTTAAACATTACATACATGGTCCGATGGAAATCGACAACGAAGTTAATCACAATTTCGACACCACAGCTAACTAAGTGTGGGGAGAATTAAGTCTTTAAAGAATAATATGAATTTCTGTTAGAGTTAGATTGTCTGTTTTCGTGTAGTTCTCGAAAATGGAACACGTATGGTCTTTCCCTAGCAGACCCTAAAGAACTAGTCTTCTCCCCCCATTCTGAATTTTTATTTTTTTTAGGTTTTTACGTAATGAAGACTGCCTGTGAACTAAACCATGGTCTAATGCTACACGCTTTGATCACTAAAAGAAATAATGACATACTACCGAGTGAATTAGTATCAGTAATCAGAGAAAGAATGGACGGAGTTAGAAAAGGATCCAGATGCGAAGATAATAAGTTACAATTTGGTAAAGGAAAATCAAAATCCGCAGCGAAAAGAAGAGCACGACACCTAGAAAAATGTCACAAATGCGGAAAATGGTCACATGGAGGTAAATGTTCAAATAATCAAACCTATTCAAATACCGAATTTGTTACTTTATGCAGAGACGGACCGTTCATATGTTTAGAAGAAAAAACAATGAATGCTAGAGGTTACGCCTATGCAGCCATGGAAGACCAATTAAACCGACTATCTTATGAATATAATAGATCATATAACTAAGAAATCTATTTCACAGGTATGTCTGTACAGTTTTTATTTTTATTTTTATTTTTAACCTTTTGATAATAAACGCTAATTTGTTCGCTAAAAAGTATTAAATTGGTATTAAATAAAATTAGGTTTGGCGACCGAAATTATTGATATCGTTCAAAAAATTTATTACATCACTGCGAAATTTAACGTTTATTCTTAAGGTATAAATATCTTTAATCAATCAACCCAAAATATTTCAAAAATTCGTCATGAGTTAAATTAGGTCTTGGAACCGAAATTACTTTACCGAAAAGAGGGGCGCATATTTTTGATAATATTTGATTGATTAAAGTGGGATAAAAAGACAAAAAGATTTTTAATTTTATTATTTTTTTTTAATCTTGATATTTAAATCTTAAATTAATATTGTAAACTTTGTAAAAACAATATTTTTAAAATTGTAAATATTTGAAAAATTAATATAAGTTTGGTATGAATTTATGAATTTTTAAATTAAGTTTGGTGTGAATTTATAATATGAATTTTTAAATTAAGTTTGGTGTGAATTTTTAATTTTTAAATATAAAATTTTAATTTTATGCATTTCAAATTTTGAGTTTGGTGTGAATTTTTAATTTTAATTTTGAATTTTATATTTAAGTTGTGTGAATTTAAAAACAAAAATTTACTTTATCTCATTAAGTTAAGAATATGATTTTTAAAATTCGTCGTAAGTTGAAGACTAGGTCTTTGAACCGAAATTGCTTTACCCGAGGGAGGGACGAGAACTTTTATTATCATTATTTTTAATCTTATTGATTTAAAGTATGCCAAAAACATTGAAAAAACCCAAAAATCTTAGCTTTTAAAACAATCGCTACAAAAAGACAAATTTTAAAATTTTGTCGAGGGACGGACTAGGACATCGATCCGAAACGACCTCGTCCTAAATAACAAGGGAAACAAAATTTTAAAATTAATTTCTTAATTGTTTTAAAAAGTTAAAAATTATTAAAAAAAAAAAAAAAAAAAAAAAAAAAAAAAAAAAAGGGTAAACTCCGCGACTCGCGGAGTTTTAAATGAAAACCTCCGCGACTCGCGGAGGGACCAAATTACAGAAAAAAAATATAACCAGCTGCACGATCTGTACACATCACACACATAAACACCCAAAAAACTGCGAAAAAGAGCTCGAGAAAACCCACGAAAATCATCCCAAAAACTCGATTTTTCACCGTTAATCTTCAAATTTTTCACTACAATCATGTTGAGAAGGATGATATCTAGGAACTACTCAAGAAAACAGGTACAATTACACCCCAAATCACCTTTAAATCCGAATTTTAGTGTGTTCTTGAGCATATTTTCATAATTTGAATTTTGTTAATTTTTAGTGTAATTAGTGTTAAATTGTTAGTATATTATGCATGTATAACCTAGATTGATGCTTGTTAACATGATTTGAAGCCAAAAACTTCAAAATTTTTAGAATCTAGGGTTTGTGTTCTTGAGCAAATTTGGGGCTTTTTGATATAAACAGGTTATGGCCGATTTTTGTCATGAATTGTTGCTAAATTGAGTAGTGTAACATGTCTAGGTAGTTAAAAGATCCAAACTTTGAGCCTAAACATGATTTTGAGAATTAAAGTGGACTTTTTCAAGTCCAAAATTCATGAACTTGATTTTTGAAAGATAATGCCATTTGAGACTTGTTTATTTGCTAGTAATGATTATTTTGACATGTTATTTGAGTTGAATGCTTATGAACTTGGCGAAAATTTTCGTATATGCTTATTTGAAAAAGTGTAGATTTGATAAAAATGTGAAAATGAGCTTAAGTTTGATATAAATAGATAATGTCATTGTAATTATTTTGATTGATGATTTTGCTGACACTAATGCATATTTGGATGCACAAAATTTGTGTTTGATGTGTTTTGCAGAATGAAAGGGGTGAATCTTCATCCCAAGCCCGCCATGCTCCTGCTGAGAACTTGGAACAACAGGAGGTAGATAACTACTACAAGCAGGATGTACCTCATCCAGTCATGACCTTTTCAGATATGCACTTGGAACAGTTGCACCCGAACCTGCGATTTGACAGACTTTGGATAGATTATCCAAAATATCAACGGGGATTGCATACTCTTCATTCCAAGGTTGTTGAGGTACCGAGGGTCATAGAATGGGGGCCCTTGGAAGCTGTAGAATTGGCCGGGCCAATTAGGGAATTACTGGTACAGAGGTATGGTAATTCTTCTTTTAATGACTGGATATGTTTATTCACCATACGCAGACCTGTATATAAAGTATGGTGTGAAGAGTTGTTATGTAGTATAGAGTTGAATGATCGGGTAGCTAGTTTAACCGATCGTTCTTTTATTAGATTTTTGTTAGGCGGTTCGATGCGCCACATGTCTTTACTGGACATGGCTCAGGCTTTACGTATATATACGCCTGAGGAGTTAGCGTCTGCCGATTGTAGAGGATTGATACTAAACGGTAGGAAAATAGATGAAAATTTTGATACACACGGTGTGTGGAGTCAAATGACAAGCCATCACCGTTTCAAAGGAGGAAACTACTCTTATTTGGATATAGATAGAGCCGAATTAAGAGTAATACATAGGTTTTTAGCTAACTCGATTACACAAAGGGGTAAAAACAAAGAAAAGGTAAATGAACAAGATTTGTTTTACCATATGTGTATTCGAGACCCACACAGCGCTGTAAGTATACCATATTGTGTGGGTTATTATTTATCAGCTATGGTTCGAGGGATGCGTCCACATAGCATAATAGGGGGTGGTATTTTTATTACTTTGATTGGTGAATATCTCGGTGTGGATATAAGTCGGGGGGGATTATTAGTAGAAGAGCCGGAACCTCGCGACACTATAGGTTTAAATGTGTACCATGGTGCGAAAGTTTTGAAGCGGCGAAACAACGCCGCAGTACGATACAATGGTAGACATCCACAGGTAGAGAGAAACCAGGAACAAGGTAATGTAGGAGGGGGGCAAGAAATGCATAGGTTTATAGCTTCTCAGGAATACGAAAATGCTAGACAGAGAGCATTTGAAGATTGGCAAGTTCATCAGAACCAGATCATAGCGCATTGCCAACATATAGGTAGAAACTATATTCCTACACCGAAGCCCGTCTTCCCTCCTTGGTCGATAGAGATGCAGCCACCATATCCTACGTATGACCCTGCCGAAGCATTCTATAGCACTTATGGTTATGCGTGGAACCCCTATTGGTACCAATATCATCCTTAGTTTACTTATTTTTATTTTTATTTGTAATTTGTAAGTATTGATATGTTTAATATTTTTTGTTAATATTGTAACCATTTTTATATTTATCTAACTTTTATTCTTAGATTTTAATAATTTTTGAATGTGGGGTAATATACCAAACTTCAAAAATATGTATATATGTTTGCAGTTTATCTTATGTAAACAACAGGGTAAAACAACGCATTTTCAAAGACTGGCATTAAGTTCAGCAAAAGCAAGTAATTTTGACGACAATGATGCAAAATATATGTGAAATAACAACAAGACGGAATGAACAAATGATGTGCACCATTTATCATTCAGCAAACAAACGCCAATATATTTGGAAACTTTGGTAAAAATTTAATCATTTTCACACAAATCACCCTCAATAATTTAAATTGTTACTGATTTCTTGCAAATGAGGGCATTGCAAGATCTTAAGTGTGGGAAGGGATTAAATTCTTTCGGATTTTAAAATTTTTTACTTTATACACTTGGTTACCATTAAAAATACTAGTAAAGCAGTAGTTGTATTAGAATCTAGTGCTCTCTGATAATAAAGAACAGCCCTGGTCTTATATACTGACTACCCAATTCTAGTAAAATTTTTCAAAATTTTCAATTAAATGAATTCAAAAACATGTTTATACATATTTATGAACGATAAAACTAGGTTTTAACACCGAAATTATTGTTACCTCAAAAAGGACATAAATTGAGAAACAAACTAAAACGTCAAAATGGAATAGAGGACGATAAAAAGAAAAATAAAAAGCCAAGTGTGGGAAAATTTACCAAGTTATTTTAAACATATGCCACATATATTTGTAACAAATAACTGAAAATACTTTTGCTTTGAACTAAACTAAACTGTTTTACCCAATGAAAGAAAAGAAGAGATGGATCTACACGATGAATCAATTCCATCATTAAAAGGAAGTAAAGTCTTCCGAAAAAGACACGCGCTTCTTGATTTAGGTCATGAAGTTGTCGTTCAGACCAGCTGTAGGTTGACGAAAAATCTAGAAAAGTCATCACTAAAATCAGCAGGAAATCCACGGACCTCAGCATTAAACAGGGTCGCCAAGTGGTCAGATTTATCCTAACCATGAGAAGGATTTATCTCGTACAATGGGGAGGCACCATGCAAATTAGCTGGATAAGACTAATGAATCAGATCCCCAGAAAGGATAATCTCCTTAAAAATTAAAAATCAGCTTTTAAGACTGATATCACTCAATCCTTGAGATTGACCTTAAAGATTGAGAATTCAAACTCATGGAATTCGATGATATCTAAACTCGAGCTTGAACGAGAAAATATTTTGATCAAAAATACAAACCGATTTGTTTTCTGAAAACCCTATTTTCAATACGTTCATTACCATTGAACGTAAAATCCTAGGAATTCACCTGGAATTCATTAGGTCACCTGAACTAAATCGGGTGTCAACCGTAAGAACGGTGGTTGCATAACATGGTCAAAGACAGGACTTTGTGCCAGACCGACAAATTATAAGGGTGAGCTTTACTATTGCTCCTACCAAGGATAGTAATTGCGTCCGACACGTTATAGACCATAATCAAAAGCATGTCACGGGACATTGCCTTAAACAGTTGCTTGTTCAACGCTTTCCTTTACAACCGGACGGTAGTTTGCCGAAAGGTAATATACGGAACAAGTAAACTGGACGTGTTGCTTTCCAAATACAAGGTTAGCAAGTGGGTGACACAAAACCGCAAGTTTTGAGCT
Organism: Rutidosis leptorrhynchoides; assembly: GCF_046630445.1. NCBI lineage: Eukaryota > Viridiplantae > Streptophyta > Magnoliopsida > Asterales > Asteraceae > Rutidosis > Rutidosis leptorrhynchoides. Next base: position 507,691,390 of record NC_092336.1, read on the forward strand.
AAAATTTTCAAATCTGAAACCCACCAAACCCACAAAAATATTTTGCAAACACCGGTAAAGGGTTATTCCGGAAAATTTATCTAGGGTAAAAACTAGATTTAATTTTCAAAAGATCAAATGTTTTCATAAAGATCCAATTTCCTTAATGGATCTAAATTTTTATAGTCATGTGGGACTGTAAACCATATCGTTACTACCATTGTTTATACCGCCGTATAGAAATCACTGATGTACAAAGTGTGAAGAATAAAAAAGTGATTCTAGTATTTCAAGACGATATTGCTTGAGGACAAGCAACGCTCAAGTGTGGGAATATTTGATAATGCTAAAAACGAACATATATTTCATAGCATTATTCCTCAAGAAAGACAAGCTTTTAGTTGCAATTGTTCTATTTACAAGTGATATTCGTTTAAATAATAAAAGGTGAAGACAAAAGACAGATTCGACGATTTAAAGACGCAAACGACCAAAAAGCTCAAAAGAACAAAAGACAATCAAAAAGGTTCCAATTATTGATAAGAAACGTCTCGAAATCACAAGAGTACAAGATTCAAAACGCAAAGTACAAGATATTAAATTGTACGCGAGGACGTTCGAAAATCCGGAACCGGGACTAGAGTCAACTCTTAACGCTCGACGCAACGGACTAAAAATTACAAGTTAACTATGTATATAAATATAATATAATATATAATTAATTATATTAATTATATATATATTATATATATATATTTAAAACCGTCGGCAGCAGGAAACTCCAAGGGTGAAAACTGAAAATACCTCTCCGCGACTCGCGGAGTTTTAAGGCTATTTGGCCGCGAGTCGCGGAGCCCCAAAAATCATTCCTGGCTATAAATCAACCCGAATTCTGATCAAAATCATCATCATATTTTTTTCTCATTCATACGAAGTAATATATATTTATATTTATAATTTATATTTTAATTTTAATTATAATAATAAGGGTATGTTAGCGAATGTTGTAAGGGTGTAAGTCGAAATTCTGTCCGTGTAACGCTACGCTATTTTTAATCATTGTAAGTTATGTTCAACCTTTTTATATTAATGTCTCGTAGCTAAGTTATTATTATGCTTGTTTAAAACGAAGTAATCATGATGTTGGGCTAATTACTAAAATTGGGTAATTGGGCTTTGTACCATAATTGGGGTTTGGACAAAAGAACGACACTTGTGGAAACTAGGCTATGGGCTATTAATGGGCTTTATATTTGTTTAACTAAATGAAAGTTTGTTAATGTTAATATAAAGATTTACAATTGGGCGTCCCTATAATTTACCATATACACTCGATCGGACACGATGGGCGGGGTATTTATATGTACGAATAATCGTTCATTTAACCGGACACGGGAATGGATTAATAGCCACTAGAATAATCAAAACAGGGGTGAAATTACATTCAAGGGTAATTGGTGTAATTGTTAACAAAGTAGTAAAACCTTGGTTTACACGCAGTCGATAACCTGGTGTATTCATTAAACAAAGTATTAAAACCTTGTTACAATTCGAATCCCCAATTAGTTGGAATATTTATCTTCGGGTATAATAATAATTTGACAAGGACACTTGCAATTTATATTTATGACTGATGGACTGTTATGGACAAAAACCAGACGGACATATTGAATAATCCAGGACAAAGGACAATTAACCCATGGGCATAAAACTAAAATCAACACGTCAAACATCATGATTACGGAAGTTTAAATAAGCATAATTCTTTTATTTCATATTTAATTTCCTTTATTTTATATTTAATTGCACTTCTAATTATCGCACTTTTATTTATTTTATTTTATCGCACTTTTAATTATCGTATTTTTTAATTATCGCAATTTAATTTTATCGCATTTTTATTATTCGCAATTTCATTATCGTTATTTACTTTACGCTTTAATTTAAAGTCTTGTATTTATTTTATATTCTACATTAGGTTTTAACTGCGACTAAAGTTTTAAAATCGACAAACCGGTCATTAAACGGTAAAAACCCCCCTTTATAATAATAATATTACCTATATATATATTTGTATTTTTATAAAAGTTAACTAATATAGCGTTGAGCTTTGTTTAAAGATTTCCCTGTGGAACGAACCGGACTTACTAAAAACTACACTACTGTACGATTAGGTACACTGCCTATAAGTGTTGTAGCAAGGTTTAAGTATATCCATTCTATAAATAAATAAATATCTTGTGTAAAATTGTATCGTATTTAATAGTATTTTCCTAGTAAAATATAAGCTATTTTGTATACACCTCGTTCGACATCAATGCACAATTGTGTAGATCACAGATATATCTCATCTTTCTATCTATTTGTATATATAATAAGAATAGAAGCTAAAGTGAAAGTAAGACACAATATATGTAAGTTGATATGGATATATATGCTGTGAAGGTATTTGAGAAAAGAAGAAAACAAGAAAGTAAACAGAAAGGTTGTTTACAATTCAATATCACGGATCAATTTAGTATGAGTAATGCCAAAAGTGAAAAGGCAAGTTTTTATTATAATATCTCTATAAAATTTTAAAACGTGATTAAGCAATAGTAGTCTTTAGATATCTACCGACAGTTTTCACGGGCTAATATAACGTACTTCGTTATTTACTCAGTGGCGAATAAAAATGTTTAGAAAAATCTTAAATTTTTAAATTAAGTAACTTTATTTATTTAGGTCATTATGACATAAAATTTGATCATTAACTATTAAATAAATAATACATTAATTATTCACTCCCAACCCCAAGTAAAATATAAAAAGTTTTAAAATTCAACAAATAGTTTCTAAATATAATTTAAATAAGCTGATAATGCTAAAAACGAACATATATTTCATAGCATTATTCCTCATGAAAGACAAGCTTTTAGTTGCAATTGTTCTATTTACAAGTGATATTCGTTTAAATAATAAAAGGTGAAGACAAAAGACAGATTCGATGAATTGAAGACGCAAACGACCAAAAAGCTCAAAAGTACAAAATACAATCAAAGAGGTTCCAATTATTGATAAGAAACGTCTCGAAATTACAAGAGTACAAGATTCAAAATGCAAAGTACAAGATATTAAATTGTATGCAAGGACGTTCGAAAATCCGGAACCGGGACCAGAGTCAACTCTCAACGCTCGACGCAACGGACTAAAAATTACAAGTCAACTATGCACATGAATATAATATAATATATAAATAATTCTTAAAAATTATATATATATATTATATTAATATTTAAAATCGTCGGCAAGAAAGAAGCCAAAGCTGGTGAGCTGGAATTTCAAACTCCGCGACTCGCGGAGTTTGAAGGCAAAAAATTACGCGACTCTTGGAGTTCCCCTGGACTCAATTCCCTATAAAAGCAAACGCAGTTTGATCGCAAAAATATCAAAATATCTATCTCTCTCTCAATATATACGTAAATATTTATATTTATATTTTAATTTTAATTTTAATTTTAATCCTAATAATAAGGGTATGTTAGCGAATGTTGTAAGGGTGTAAGTCAAAATTCTGTCCGTGTAACGCTACGATATTTTTAATCATTGTAAGTTATGTTCAACCTTTTTACATTAATGTCTCGTAGCTAAGTTATTATTATGCTTATTTAATCCGAAGTAATCATGATGTTGGGCTAATTACTAAAATTGGGTAATTGGGCTTTGTACCATAATTGGGGTTTGGACAAAAGAACGACATTTGTGGAAATTAGACTATGGGCTATTAATGAGCTTTATATTTGTTTAACTAAATGATAGTTTGTTAATTTTAATATAAAGATTTATAATTGGACGTCCCTATAAATAACCATATACACTCGATCGGACACGATGGGCGGGGTATTTATATGTACGAATAATCGTTCATTTAACCGGACACGGGAATGGATTAATAGCCACTAGAATTATTAAAACAGGGGTGAAATTATGTACAAGGACACTTGGCATAATTGTTAACAAAGTATTAAAACCTTGGGTTACACTCAGTCGACATCCTGGTGTAATTATTAAACAAAGTATTAAAATCTTGTTACAGTTTAAGTCCCCAATTAGTTGGAATATTTAACTTCGGGTATAAGGATAATTTGACGAGGACACTCGCACTTTATATTTATGACTGATGGACTGTTATGGACAAAAACCAGACGGACATATTAAATAATCCAGGACAAAGGACAATTAACCCATGGGAATAAAACTAAAATCAACACGTCAAACATCATGATTACGGAAGTTTAAATAAGCATAATTCTTTTATTTCATATTTAATTTTCTTTATTTTATATTTAATTGCACTTCTAATTATCGCATTTTTATTTATTGTTATTGTATTTAATTGCACTTTTAATTATCGTACTTTTTAATTATCACAAGTTTATTTTATCGCACTTTTATTATTCGCAATTTCATTATCGTTATTTACTTTACGCTTTAAATTAAGTCTTTTATTTATTTAATATTTTACATTTTGTTTTAACTGCGACTAAAGTTTTAAAATCGACAAACCGGTCATTAAACGGTAAAAACCCCCCTTTATAATAATAATATTACTTATATATATATATATATATATATATATATATATATATATATATATATATATATATATATATATATATATATATATTTGTATTTTTATAAATTAAACTAATATAGCGTTAAGCTTTGTTTAAAGATTTTCCCTGTGGAACGAACCGGACTTACTAAAAACTACACTAATGTACGATTAGGTACACTGCCTATAAGTGTTGTAGCAAGGTTTAAGTATATCCATTCAATAAATAAATAAATATCTTGTGTAAAATTGTATCGTATTTAATAGTATTTCCTTGTAAAATTTAATAGTATTTTATACCCCTTAGCTTTGACATCAAGTATTTTTGGCGCCGCTGCCGAGGAACAATCTAACTTAAAAGCCGGAAGCGCAACGCTAATTAGAAAAAAAAAGATTTTTATTTTTAGTTTACTTTTATAAAAATACGTTTTTGTAAAAATACGTTTTAAATATTCGAAAACATAGAAAAGAAAAACAAAAATATAAATATTTTTAAGAGTTTGTTAAATATTTAAGTTTTATAAAGTTTCTTTATTTTTATTTTATAAAAAATATAAGTTTTATTTAAATATTTTGTGTTTATTTAAAATATAAATTTTTTTAAAAAAACTGAAAAAAAAATATATATATAAATCTATTTTTTTAGATTGTTATTTTTATAAAATTATAAAGTATTTCTATTTTTATTTTAGTTTTTAAAACATAAGTTTTTATTTAGTTTTTATAAATATTTTATTTAAATATTTAAACAGAAAATATACAAAAAAAAGTAAAACGTCGAATTTAAATCAGCCTGTCAACTGAAATTCCAGACCCCGCGACTTGCGGCGTTTGTAGCCACGAGGCACCGCGACTCGCGGAGCCGTCTGACACGGGCCACACAGAAGCCCTAATTCGCATTAATTACGGATAATTATTAATTATAATTAATTTTAAACCCTAATTAGGTTTAGATTTTAATATTATTTAGTTTTACTTTTTATTTAATTTGTATTTTAGTTTATTTAGATTATTTAAATTACAAAATTAATAGTTTTATAAAATAAATAATATAAAAATAATATTTTTATAAAAATTGTACTTTTTACAACTTTTAGTATATTTTTATATTTTGTCTTTTTTTTAATTGTTTTAGCGTAATATTTGTATTTTTCGCTCGTATTTAGTTTTAAACTTAGTTTTTAGTTTTTGCCATAGTTATTTTTATTTATAGATTTTTAGGCCTTGCCGTAAAATCCCTTAAGTGCTTTTTCTTTAGACTAAGATTTAGGTGCTTTAGAATTTTGCGACGGCTTTTTAAGTTTTAGTATCTTTTTAAGATATTGCCATTTGGGATTAGTTTTACTTGTAAGCTTTAATATTTTTCGACGCCTTTTACCTATGTATCAATTATCATTCCAATTAGTAATCTCAATTTGCGATTATAATTTTAAGTTAGTGATAGCAATAAGGTTGGGTTAGTCGAGTGTTTTTAAGTTTTATAAGTCACCTCTTTTTTCTTTCTTATTTTTCGACGCCTTTTATTTTTCAACCCTTCTCTTTTTCGATCTTTTTCGACGCGCTCTTTTTCTTTCTTATTTCTCGCCATTCTAGTTTTAGGACTTAGAATTTTCTCTACTTCTTATCTAAATTTCTTAAAATTACGAAAATTTATTTTAAGTGGTTAAATTGATAGACATCAAAATTTTCTGGTAAGTAGTAATAGTTGGATTTGTACGTGGACCGGGTTATTGGAGCCAAACAGTCCTCAATTATATTGAGACCAAACGAATCCTGCCCCTCTGCTGCATCTTTTGGTTATTCGAAACGTGGGCAAAATCAGAAAAGTCTATTAATTGGATAACTTATATAATTTTTCTTTCCTTTAAAAACTAATAGGATATTCAGTGAATGCACCGAGCAAGACATTCACCACCTTTTGTACGTTCACCACCTGTAACTCGATCAAGACATCTAGCTAATATTGTCGCCGTTGATAATCCATTTTTTGAAACCGACCTCACAATTGAGAATCCGGAGAATAATCAGGGACGATTCATAGATCCTGAACCATTAATTTTTCCTCAGGAACCACCAATCATTCAAACAGAGATTGTTGAGGAACGAACCATTAAATCAGAATCTTCTAGTGATTCAGATTCAACAAATTCAATTATGGAGAATCTGGAACCTTTAAGTATGGAAGACCGAATGAGAGCTAAACGCACTGGCCAAGGTCACGCAATTACTCATCCAGACATTAATGCGCCAGATTATGAAATCAAAGGACAAATTCTACATATGGTGACTAATCAATGCCAATTTAGTGGTGCGCCGAAGGAAGATCCAAATGAACATCTTCGTACCTTTAATAGGATCTGCACACTATTTAAAATAAGAGAAGTGGAAGATGAACAGATATATCTCATGTTATTTCCCTAGACTTTAAAGGGAGAAGCCAAAGATTGGTTGGAATCGTTACCTGAAGGGGCGATTGATACATGGGACGTTTTAGTTGAAAAATTTCTTAGACAATTCTTTCCGGCATCTAAAGCCGTAAGACTTCAAGGAGAAATTGTTACGTTCACACAGAAACCGAATGAAACTCTATATGAGGCGTGGACTAGATTTGGAAAATTATTAAGAGGATGTCCGCAACATGGTTTAGACACCTGTCAAATAGTACAAATATTCTACCAAGGATGTGACATCACTACAAGGAAAGACATCGATATAGCAGCTGGTGGTTCTATTATGAAGAAAACTGAAACTGATGCTTACAAAATTATTGATAACACTGCTTCCCACTCACATGAGTGGCACCAAGAAAAAGATATCGGTAGATCATCTAAAGCAGCTAGAGCCGATTCTAGCCATGACTTAGATTCCATTTCCGCAAAGATAGATGCTATGGAGAGACGAATGGAAAAGATGAATAAAGATATCCACTCAATACGAATTAGTTGTGAGCAGTGTGGAGGACCACATTTGACAAAAGATTGTCTCAGTATTGAATTAACAATGGAACAAAGAGATAATGTTTCATATCTAAACCAAAGTCCTGAAAATAATTATCAGAATAATTATCAACCGCCAAGACCTATTTACAATCAAAACCAGAATTATAACCGAAATATTCCATACAACAACCAACAAGGTTCTAGCAATCAACAAGTATCCAATAATACTTACAACCAGCAAAGACCTAATTTTCAAAACAAACCACCACAAACCGATGATAAAAAGCCGAATTTAGAAGATATGATGACGAAGCTAGTTGAAACTCAAACGCAGTTTTTCACATCTCAGAAACAAACCAATGAACAAAATGCTCAAGCATTTAGAAATCAACAAGCTTCTATTCAAAATCTGGAACAATAAGTAAGTAACCTAGCAAGGTTAATAGGTGAAAGAAAACCGGGAAGTTTACCTAGTGATATAAATGCTAACCCCCGGAATGAAACAGCTAAAGCCATTACCACAAGAAGTGGTACAACACTTAAACCACCTGAAATACCTGTAACTTCTGATGAAGCTATTCCTACTCCACAAGAACCACAACCTGAACAAGATAAGGAAAAAGAACTGGTAGTTGAAAAGGTTAATGAAGATAACACAGTTAAGGCTAAACCTTATGTTAAACCATACCAACCACCACTTCCTTACCCGAGTAAAATGAAAAAAGAGAAACTTGAAGCCGAGCAATCCAAATTCTTGGATATGTTTAAACAGATAAATGTCAATCTTCCTTTCATTGATGTAATTTTAGGAATGCCTAGATATGCTAAATTTTTGAAAGATCTAATCTCAAATAGAAAGAAAATGGAAGAACTCTCGGCCATTACTATGAATGCTAATTATTCAGCAGTGCTGTTGAATAAGATACCAGAAAAACTATCTGATCCAGGAAGTTTCACAATTCCATGTTTTCTGGGTAGTCTTAGTTCAATAGAAGCATTGGCAGACTTAGGTGCTAGTATAAATTTAATGCCGTATTCACTATACGCTAAACTAGACCTTGGAGAATTGAAACCAACAAGAATAAGCATACAACTAGCCGATCGATCAATAAAATATCCTAGAGGGATAATGGAGAACATGCTAGTTAAAGTTGGTACTTTAGTATTTCCAGTAGATTTTGTTGTTCTGGACATGGAAGAAGATTCTCAAGTTCCTCTCATATTAGGAAGACCATTCTTAAACACGGCTAAAGCAATGATAGACGTGTTTGGTAAAAAATTGACCCTAAGTATAGAGGATGAGAGTGTTACCTTTTCAGTTGATAGAGCAACGCAACAACCGCAATCTGCAGATGATACATGCTATTATATTCAAACTATAGATTCACATGCAGAATTGTTAGAAGAATTTACATAATTACAAGGAACAGGAGAATGTTCTTTAGGAGAAGGAACTGAACAAATTGATGAAGCTGAAATGTTAGCTACACTTATAGCTAATGGATATGAACCAACAACAGAAGAAATTCAAATGATAAAAGAAGAAGACAGATATCGATATAAATCATCGATAGAAGAACCTCCGAAATTAGAGTTAAAGCCACTTCCAAACCATTTGGAATACGCTTATTTACATGGTGAATCTGAATTACCTGTAATAATATCGTCTTCTCTTACTGAAAATGAGAAATCACAACTCATTTCTGTGTTGAAAGCTCATAAACCAGCTATAGCATGGAAGATTCATGATATTAAAGGAATAAGTCCTTCGTATTGCACACATAAAATCCTTATGGAAGAAGGTCATAAAACGTATGTGCAACGCCAACGAAGACTAAATCCTAATATGCAAGATTTTGTTAAAAAAGAAATAATTAAACTGCTAGATGCAGGTTTAATTTATCCAATTTCTGATAGTCCATGGGTAAGCCCAGTTCAATGCGTGCCTAAGAAGGGTGGCATGACTGTCATTACAAATGAGAAAAATGAACTTATTCCTACTAGGACTGTAACAGGATGGCGTGTATGTATTGATTATAGAAAATTAAATGACGCCACCAGAAAAGATCACTTTACCTTACCTTTTATTGATCAAATGTTGGAAAGATTAGCCGGAAATAGTTACTATTGTTTTCTTGATGGTTTTTCGTCATATTTTCAAATTCCAATAGCACCCGAAGATCAAGAGAAAACCACATTCATGTGCCCTTATGGTACTTTTGCTTACAAACGCATGCCATTTGGACTTTGCAACGCCCCTGCAACCTTTCAAAGGTGTATGATGGCGATTTTTCACGACATGATAGAAGAATGCATGGAAGTTTTCATGGATGACTTTTCAGTCTTCGGTGATACATTTGAATCGTGTCTAGCTAATCTTAAACGAATGCTGATTAGATGCGAACAATCAAATCTAGTACTTAATTGGGAGAAATGCCATTTCATGGTTAAAGAAGGCATCGTTCTTGGACATAAAATTTCAAAAGAAGGAATTGAAGTGGATAGAGCTAAAGTAGATGTAATTGCTAAACTTCCACATCCCACCAATGTTAGAGGAGTAAGGAGTTTTCTAGGGCATGCCGGTTTTTACAGACGTTTCATAAAAGATTTTTCTAAAATTGCCACTCCTATGAATAAACTCCTAGAAAAGGATGCTCCATTCATCTTTTCAGATGAATGTATCAAATATTTTAATATTCTTAAAGAGAAACTTACTAATGCGCCGATCATGATAACACCAAATTGGAATCTACCGTTTGAACTAATGTGCGATGCAAGTGATTTTGCAATGGGAGCCATTTTAGGACAAAGGATTGAAAAACGATTTCAACCTATATATTATGCTAGTAAGACGTTACAAGGAGCACAAACGAACTATACAACTACTGAAAAAGAACTCCTTGCTATTATCTTTGCTTTTGACAAATTTCGTTCATATCTCGTTCTAGCAAAAACGGTGGTCTATACCGACCATTCTGCTCTTAGATACCTATTTTCGAAATAAGATGCTAAACCAAGATTAATCCGTTGGATCTTACTCTTACAAGAGTTTGATATTGAAATCCGAGATAAAAGAGGAGCAGAAAATCTCGCCGCTGATCATCTTTCTCGTCTTGAAAATCCTGAATTAGAAGCTCTAAATGAATCGGCCATACAAGACAACTTTCCTGATGAATATCTATTGAAGATAGATTATAATGAAATACCATGGTTTGCAGACTATGAAAACTACTTAGTATGTGGATTCCTTGAAAAAGGATTATCGTACCAAAAACGAAAGAAATTCTTCAGTGATATAAAACATTATTTTTGGGAAGATCCACATCTATTTAAAAGTTGTCCCGATGGAATAATACGCCGATGTGTATTTGGAGATGAAGCTAGTAAAATTTTAAACCATTGTCACACAGGACCAACATGAGGGCATTATGGGCCTCAACTAACAGCAAGAAAAGTTTATGATGCTGGATTCTATTGGCTTATAATTTACAAAGACGCACACCTTCTTTGCAAATCCTGTGATGCTTGTCAAAGGGCTGGAAAAATAAGTCAACGTGATGAAATGCCACAAAATGTCATTCAAGTATGTGAAGTATTTGACATTTGGGGTATTGACTTTATGGGTCCATTTCCAAAATCTCATAATAATCTCTATATTCTCGTAGCCATTGATTATGTATCTAAATGGGCGGAAGCACAAGCTCTCCCAACTAACGATGCACGAGTTGTACTCAACTTTTTAAAACGTCTTTTTGCAAGGTTTGGAACACCGAAAGCTTTAATAAGTGATCGGGGTACTCATTTCTGTAATAATCAACTTGAGAAAGTTCTCAAAAGATATGGAGTAACTCATAAAATCTCCACCGCATATCATCCACAAACAAGTGGACAAGTTGAAAATACCAACCGAGCTTTAAAACGTATTCTAGAGAAAACCGTAGGATCAAATCCGAAGGAATGGTCCATTAAATTGGAGGATGCACTCTGGGCTTTTAGAGCAGCCTACAAAACTCCAATTGGAACCACACCTTTTAAACTCGTCTACGGAAAAGCATGTCATCTTCCAGTAGAAATTGAACACAAAGCATTTTGGGCTTTGAAGACATGTAATCTTGATTTACATGAAGCCGGACGTCTACGATTAAGTCAACTAAACGAATTAGAAGAATTAAGACATGAAGCATACGAAAATTCGTTAATCTATAAAGAAAGAACGAAGAAATGGCATGATAAAAGAATCAGAAGCTTAAAAGAATTTAAAGAAGGAGACAGAGTTCTTCTTTTCAATTCACGATTCAAGCTATTTCCTGGAAAATTGAAATCAAGATGGTCTGGACCATTCATAATCAAAAGAGTTTTCCCATACGGAACGATAGAATTAATAAATTCAAATGGAATTGAATTTAAAGTTAATGGTCACAGAGTTAAACATTACATAGATAGTCCGATGGAATTCGACAATGAAGTTAATCACAATTTCGATACCACAGCTAACTAAGTGTGGGGAGAATCAAGTCTTTAAAGGATAATATGTATTTCTGTTAGAGTTAGATTGTCTGTTTTCGTGTAGTTCTCGAAAATGGAAACCGAATGGTCTTTTCCTAGCAGACCCTAAAGAACTAGTCTTCTCCCCCCATTCTGAATTTTTATTTTTTTTAGGTTTTTATGAAATGAAGACTTCCTGTGAACTAAACCATGGTCTAATGCTACACGCTTTGATCACTAAACGTAATAATGACACACTTTCGAGTGAAATAGTATCAGTAATCAGAGAAAGATTGGACGGAGTAAGAAAAGAATCCAGATGCGAAGATAATAAGTTACAATTTGGTAAAGGAAAATCAAAATCCGCAGCGAAAAGAAGAGCACGACACCTAGAAAGATGTCACAAATGCGGAAAATGGTCACATGGAGGTAAATGTTCAAATAATCAAACCTATTCAAACACCGAATTTGTTACTTTATGCAGAGACGGACCGTTCATATGTTTAGAAGAAAAAACACTGAATGCTCGAGGTTACGCCTATGTAGCTATGGAAAACCAATTAAACCGACTATCTTATGAATGGGATAGATCATATAACTAAGAATACTATCTCATAGGTAAGTCTGTACAGTTTTTATTTTTTTATTTTTATTTTTAACCTTTTGATAATAAACGCTAATTTGTTCGCTATAAAGTATTAAATTGGTATTGAATAAAATTAGGTTTGGCGACCGAAATTATTGATATCATTCAAAAATTTATTACATCACTGCGAAATTTAACGTTTATTCTTAAGGTATAAATATCTTTAATCAATCAACCCAAAATATTTCAAAAATTCGTCATGAGTTAAATTAGGTCATGGAACCGAAATTACTTTACCGAAAAGAGGGGCGCATATTTTTGATAATATTTGATTGATTAAAGTGGGATAAAAGACCAAAAAGATTTTTAATTTTATTTTTACCATGTTTTTAAAATCAATATATAAATCTTAAATTAATATTGTGAACTCTGTAAAATCAATATATTTAAGTTTGTCAATATTTGAAAAATTAATATTTTTAATATAAGTTTGTATGTATAAAAACAAAAATATAATATAAGTTTGGTGTGAATTTTTAATATTATGCATTTTTAATTAAGTTTGGTGTAAATTTTTAATTTTATGCATTTTTTAAATTTAAGTTGTGTGAATTTAAAAACAAAAATTTAATTTATGTCGCTAAGTTAAAAATATGATTTTTAAAATTCGTCGTAAGTTGAAGACTAGGTCTTTGAACCAAAATTGCTTTACCCGAGGGAGGGACGAGAACTTTTATTATCATTATTTTTAATCTTATTGAATTAAAGTATGCCAAAAACATTAAAAAAAAATCTAAAAATCTAAGCTTTTAAAACAATCGCTTGAAAAAGACAAATTTTAAAATTTTGTCGAGGGACGGACTAGGACATCGATCCGAAACGACCTCATCCTAAAACAAAGGAAAACAAAATTTTAAATTTATTTTATATTTGTTTTATAAGTTAAGATTTATAAAAAAAAAAAAAAAAGAAAAAAAGAAGCACCGCGAGTCGCGGAGTTTTTAAGGGTCAAACACCGCGACTCGCGGAGGACCGAAATTACAGAAAAAAATAAAACGCATCAGAACAGATCAGTTGCACACACCCAACACAAAAATACTGCGAAAAACCCGAAAAAACACTCCCAAATTCGCAATTTTTGACCGTTTTTCATCAAATCTTTTACTAAAATCATGTTAAGAAGGATGCTATCAAGGAATTACTCAAGAAAAACGGTAAATTTCTACACATAAACACCATTTAATCCGAAAATTAGTGTTCTTGAGCAATTTTATACCCAATTCGATTTTGATGCTTTTTAGTGTAATTATGCTTAAATTGTTTATGTATTATGCTTGTATAACCTAGATTGATGCTATTTAACATGATTAGAAGCCTTAAACTTCAAATTTTGAGTAATCTAGGGTTTGTGTTCTTGAGCAATTTGGGGCTTTTTGATATAAACAGGTTATGGCCGATTTTTGTCTTGAATTATTGCTAAATTAAGTAGTGTAACATATTTAGGTAGTTAAATGATCCAAACTTTGAGCCTAAACATGATTTTGAGAATTAAAGTGGACTTTTTCAAGTCTAAAATTCATGAACTTGATTTTTGAGAGATAATGCCATTTGAAACTTGTTTAATTACTAGTAATGATTATTTTGACATGTTATTTGAGTTGAATGCTTATGAACTTGGCGATCATTTTCGTATATGCTTATTTGAAAAAGTGTAGATTTGATGAAAAAATGAAAATGAGCATAAGTTTGATATAAATTGATCATGTCATTGTAATTATTTTGATTGATGATTTTGCTGACACTAATGCATATTTGGATGCACAAAAATTGTGTTTGATGTGTTTTGCAGACTGAAAGGGGTGAATCTTCATCCCAAGCTCGCAATGCTCCTGCTGAGAATGCGGAACAACGGGAGGTGGATAGCTATTATAAACAAGATATACCTCATCCAGTTATGACATTTTCTGATATGCACTTGGAAGATTTGCACCAGAACTTGAGATTTGACAGACGTTGGATAGATTATCCAAAATACCAAAGGGGCTTGCATACTCTTCATTCTAAAGCTGTTGAAGTACCTAGGGTAATAGAATGGGAACCGTTAGAAGCTGTAGAATTGGCCGGGCCAATTAGAGAATTACTTACACAGAGGTATGGTAATTCTACTTTTAACGATTGGGTACGATTATTCAGCATGCGTAGACCTGTATATAAAGTATGGTGTGAAGAATTATTGTGTAGTATAGAAATAAATGATCGGGTAGTTAGTTTAACCGATCTATCTTTTATTAGATTTTTGTTAGGAGGTTCGATGCGCCACATGTCTTTACTAGACATGGCTCAGGCTTTACGTATATATACGCCTGAGGAGTTAGCATCTGCCGATTGTAGAGGGTTGATACTAAATGGTAGAAAGATAGACGAAAATTTTGATACGCATGGTGTATGGAGTCAAATGACTAGCCATCACCGATTTAAAGGGGGAAATTACTCTTATTTGGATATAGATAGAGCAGAGTTAAGAGTAATTCATAGGTTTTTAGCCAATTCGATTACACAACGAGGTAAGAACAAGGAAAAGGTAAATGAACATGATTTGTTTTACCACATGTGTATTCGAGACCCACAAAGCTGTAAGTATACCTTATTGTGTGGGTTATTATTTATCAGCTATGGTTAGGGGGATGAGACCGCATAGCATAATAGGAGGTGGTATATTTATTACTTTGATTGCTGAATATCTCGGTGTGGATATAAGTCGGGGGGATTATTAGTCGAAGAACCAGAACCCCGCGATACAATAGGTTTAAATGTATACCATGGTGCGAAGGTTTTGAAGAGGCGAAATAACGCCGCAGTACAATACCATGGTAGACATCCACAGGTTGAGAGAAACCAACAGCCAGGTAATGTGGGAGGAGGAAATGAAATGACATAAATGCAAAGGTTTATAGCTTCACAAGAGTATGAAAATGCTAGACATCGAGCATTTGAAGATTGGAAAGTTCATCAAAATCAAATCATAGCTTATTGCCAACAAATAGAAAGAAACTATATTCCTACTCCATCTCCCGTATTTCCTCCCTGGTCTATAGAGATCCAACCACCGTATCCTACGTATAACCCAGCCGAAGCATTTTATAACACATATGGTTATGCATGGAACCCCTACTGGTATCAGTATCATCCCTAGTCTACTTAGTTTTATTTATTTTATAATTTGTAATGTTGATACATTTAATACTTATGTTAATATTGTAATAGTTTTTATAATTTACAAATTTTTATTTTTAGATTTTAATAATGTTTGAATGTGGGGTAATATACCAAACTTCAAAAATATGTATATATGTTTGCAGTTTATCTTATGTACACAACAGGGTAAAACAACGCATTTTCAAAGACTGGCATTAAGTTCAGCAAAAGCAACTAATTTTGCCGACAAGATGCAAAATAAATGTGATATAACAACAAGATGGAATGAACAAATGATATGCACCATTTATCATTCAGCAAACAAACGCCAATATGTTTGGAAACTTTGGTAAAATTTAATCATTTTCACACAAATCACCCTCAATACTTTAAATTGTTACTGATTTCTTGCAAATGAGGGCATTGCAAGATCTTAAGTGTGGGAAGGGGTTAAATTCTTTCGAATTTTAAAATTTTTACTTTATACACTTGGTTACCATTAAAAATACTAGTAAAGCAGTAATTGTATTTGAATATAGTGCTCTCTGATAATAAAGAACAGCCCTAGTCTTATATACTGACTACCCAATTCTAGTAAAAATTTTCAAAATTTTCAATTAAATGAACTCAAAATCATGTTTATACATATTTATGAACGATAAAACTAGGTTTTAACACCGAAATTATTGTTACCTCGGAAAGGACATAAATTGAGAAACAAACCAAAATGTTAAAATTCATTTAAAATGGAATAGAGGACAATAAAAAGGAAAATAAAAGCCAAGTGTGGGAAAATTTACCAAGATATTTTAAACATATGTCACATATTTCTGTAACAAATAACTGAAAATACTTTTGCTTTGGACTAAACTAAACTGTTTTACCCGATGAAAGAAAAGAAGAGATGGATCTACACGATGAATCAATTCCATCATTAAAAAGAAGTAAAGTCTTCCGAAAAAGAAACGTTCTTCTTGATTTAGGTCAGGAAGTTGTCGTCCAGACCAGCTGTAGGTTGACGAAAAATCTAGAAAAGTCATCACTAAAATCAGCAGGAAATCCACGGACCTCAGCATAAAACAGGGTCGCCAAGTGGTCAGATTTATCCTAACCATGAGAAGGATTTATCTCGTAAAATGGGGGGGCACCGTGCAAATTAGCTGGATAAAACTAATGAATCAGATCCTCAGAAAGGATAATCTCCTTAAAGATTAAAAATCAGCTTTTAAGACTGATATTACTCAATCCTAGAGATTGAACTTAAAGATTGAGAATTACAAACTCATGGAATTCAATGATATCTAAACTCGAGCTTGAACGAGAAAATATTTTGATCAAAATTACAAACCGATTTGTTTTCTGAAAACCCATTTTCAATGCGTTCATTACCATTGAACGTAAAATCCTAGGAATTCACCTGAAATTCATTAGGTCATCTGAACCAAATCGGGTGTCAACCGTAAGAACGGTGGTTGCATAGCATGGTCAAAGACAGGACCTTGTGCCAGACCGAAAAATCATAAGGGTGAGCTTTACTATTGCTCCTACAAAGGATAGTAATTGCGTCCGACACGTTATATACCATAATTAAAAGCATGTCAGGGGACATTGCCTTAACAGTTGCTTGTTCAACGCTTTCCTTTACAACTGGATGGTAGTTTATCGAAAGGTAATATACGGAGCAAGTATACTGGACGTGTTGCTTTCCTAATACAAGGTTAGCAAGTGGGTGACACAAAACCGCAAGTTTTGAGCTACAATTTTCAAATCTGAAACCCACCAAACCCACAAAAATATTTTGCAAACACCGGTGAAGGGTTATTCCGGAAAACTTATCTAGGGTAAAAACTAGATTTAATTTTCAAAAGATCAAATGTTTTCATAAAGATCCAATTTCCTTAATGGATCTAAATTTTTATAGTCATGTGAGACTGTAAACCATATCGTTACTACCATTGTTTATACCGCCGTATAGAAATCACTGATGTACAAAGTGTGAAAAATAAAGAAGTGATTCCAGTATTTCAAGACTATATTGCTTGAGGACAAGCAACGCTCAAGTGTGGGAATATTTGATAATGCTAAAAACGAACATATATTTCATAGCATTATTCCTCAA
This sequence comes from Rutidosis leptorrhynchoides, assembly GCF_046630445.1. Classification (NCBI taxonomy): domain Eukaryota; kingdom Viridiplantae; phylum Streptophyta; class Magnoliopsida; order Asterales; family Asteraceae; genus Rutidosis; species Rutidosis leptorrhynchoides. The sequence continues at coordinate 507,709,287 of NC_092336.1, forward strand.
GAAAGACAAGCTTTTAGTTGCAATTGTTCTATTTACAAGTGATATTCGTTTAAATAATAAAAGGTGAAGACAAAAGACAGATTCGACGAATTGAAGACGCAAACGACCAAAAAGCTCAAAAGTACAAAATACAATCAAAGAGGTTCCAATTATTGATAAGAAATGTCTCGAAATTACAAGAGTACAAGATTCAAAACGCAAAGTACAAGATATTAAATTGTACGCAAGGACGTTCGAAAATTCGGAACCGGGACCAAAGTCAACTCTCAACGCTCGACACAACGGACTAAAAATTACAAGTCAACTATGCACATGAATATAATATAATATATAAATAATTCTTAAAAATTATATATATATATTATATTAATATTTAAAATCGTCGGCAAGAAAGAAGCCAAAGCTGGTGAGCTGGAATTTCAAACTCCGCGACTCGCGGAGTTTGAAGGCAAAAAATTTCGCGACTCACGGAGTTCCCCTGGACTCAATTCCCTATAAAAGCAAATGCAGTTTGATCGCAAAAATATCAAAATATCTATCTCTCTCTCTCAATATATACGTAAATATTTATATTTATATTTTAATTTTAATTTTAATTTTAATTTTAATCCTAATAATAAGGGTATGTTAGCGAATGTTGTAAGGGTGTAAGTCAAAATTCTGTCCGTGTAACGCTACGCTATTTTTAATCATTGTAAGTTATGTTTAACCTTTTTACATTAATGTCTCGTAGCTAAGTTATTATTATGCTTATTTAATCCGAAGTAATCATGATGTTGGGCTAATTACTAAAATTGGGTAATTGGGCTTTGTACCATAATTGGGGTTTGGACAAAAGAACGACACTTGTGGAAATTAGACTATGGGCTATTAATAGGCTTTATATTTTTTTAACTAAATGATAGTTTGTTAATTTTAATATAAAGATTTACAATTGGGCGTCCCTATAAATAACCATATACACTCGATCGGACACGATGGGCGGGGTATTTATATGTACGAATAATCGTTCATTTAACTGGACACGGGAATGGATTAATAGCCACTAGAATTATTAAAAAAGGGGTGAAATTATGTACAAGGACACTTGGCATAATTGTTAACAAAGTATTAAAACCTTGGGTTACACTCAGTCGACATCCTGGTGTAATTATTAAATAAAGTATTAAAATCTTGTTACAGTTTAAGTCCCCAATTAGTTGGAATATTTAACTTCGGGTATAAGGATAATTTGACGAGGACACTCGCACTTTATATTTATGACTGATGGACTGTTATGGACAAAAACCAGACGGACATATTAAATAATCCAAGACAAAGGACAATTAACCCATGGGCATAAAACTAAAATCAACACGTCAAACATCATGATTACGGAAGTTTAAATAAGCATAATTCTTTTATTTCATATTTAATTTCCTTTATTTTATATTTAATTGCACTTCTAATTATCGCATTTTTATTTATTGTTATTGTATTTAATTGCACTTTTAATTATCGTACTTTTTAATTATCGCAAGTTTATTTTATCGCACTTTTATTATTCGCAATTTCATTATCGTTATTTACTTTACGCTTTAAATTAAGTCTTTTATTTATTTAATATTTTATATTTTATTTTAACTGCGACTAAAGTTTTAAAATCGATAAACCGGTCATTAAACGGTAAAAACCCCCCTTTATAATAATAATATTACTTATATATATATTTGTATTTTTATAAATTAAACTAATATAGCGTTAAGCTTTGTTTAAAGATTTTCCCTGTGGAACGAACCGGACTTACTAAAAACTACACTACTGTACGATTAGGTATACTGCCTATAAGTGTTGTAGCAAGGTTTAAGTATATCCATTCAATAAATAAATAAATATCTTATGTAAAATTGTATCGTATTTAATAGTATTTCCTTGTAAAATTTAATAGTATTTTATACCCCTTAGCTTTGACATCATAAGCCTATAATTGATATAACTCATTCTCGGATCACCGTTTATTTTAAATTCAAATAAATTCATATTTAGCTTAGTTTAACATCCAATGAATGACAATTGAGTGCTACTGATGATTACAAAAATGAATTTGAAAACTATATATACTTATTCAATATACTTTATATATATATATATATATATATATATATATATATATATATATATATATATATATATATATATATATATATATATATATATATATTTATTTATTTAAATAATATTTATTTTATTTTATTTTATTTTACATAGTAAATTCTAATAATTGAATCATATAACATTTCAAATTAATATATATTAAATATGTATGTATCTATTTAAAAATAGTTGTTCGTGAATCGTCGAGAACAGTCGAAAGGTAATTGATTGCATGAACACAGTTCAAAGTTTTTTTTTTGAAACATCAACATTACAGACTTTGCTTATCGTGTCGGGAATATATAAAGATTAAAGTTTAAATTTGGTCGGAAATTTTCGGGTTGTCACATGTAAAAGTCTACTCCGCGATAGCGGAGAAGTTACACATAAAAACTCCGCGATAGCGGAGCAGTGGATCCCAGAAATTTCCTATAAAGATCTATCATTTCTCTGCCCAACCATTTTCACAATCCATCTATCTATCTTAATACTCCGTAATGATTTATTTATTTATTTATTATTATTATTATTATTATTATTATTATTATTATTATTATTATTATTATTAAAGATTATTATTAATCTTATTATATTAATATTAGTAGTATTATTATTATACATAAAATATTACGACGAGGTCATTAGCATGTTATTTCAAAACGGGTTTTTCGAGCGGGATAGAGCTAAGGAAATTATGGGTTATAGCTATGGAGGTATTGGGTATTATTTGGGGTATTGTTCGTAAATCCAAGACCAACCACTATCTTTACGTCTACGTACTTTCCTGCAATATTGAATCACAATATTGATACGTAAGCATTCATATCTTATCTTTTATATATTAATATTGTATCCATGTCTAGTGTTCGAGTATATATGTTTATGCATGCATGTATGTTAAATGTCTTCGTTAGATAGTTTTATGATGAATCACGAATTTAATACATGTACTACTGATATAAAGTATATGATATGCATGTTGTTGGAAAGCTGGCGAAAAATTAATAACTTTTCATTTAGAAATTGCGTGATTTCAATGAATGAATTAAAAGTTATAGTCAACTGAATTATGATTGACGTTAATTGAAATTGTTTTTGAATCTACAATTAATATTTAAACAACTTGTTTATAAGATTAATAAATTGGATTTTTGAATAATACTAGTCGAGTAAATGAATTATTATATAAGACACGTCTCGTTTTGTTAAACAATTGTCAAAGTTGACTTTTTGAGATGACTTTTGTTAACTTTTGCATGTCGGTCTCGAGCATTAGGAGTGTGATACACTATGACTCGACCTAGCTTGTTATATGTTTTAAAATATATATATATATATATATATATATATATATATATATATATATATATATATATATATATATATATATATATATATATATATATATATATATATATATATATATATAACTAATATAGGTTCGTGAATCCGAGGCCAACCCTGCACTTGTTCAGTGCCGTCATATGAAAAATTGCTACAAAATACAGTATTGTGACTTTCATATGCTCCCTTTTTAATTGCTTTTGTAATCTATATTTTTGGACTGAGAATACATACAATTTATTATAAACGCAATGGACACAAGTACATATTAAATTCTACACTGAGTTTGAACCGAAAATCCCTTAGCTTTGGTAACTAGTAACTGCCGATTATAAGAACTGGTGGGCGTGAATAGTTGTTTATGGATCCATAGGGCTTGATATCCTCGTCCGTTCCAGGCATAGAGACCCTAGCCTGAACTATAAAACGGACGTATGCTATTTGAGTTTAGTACACGTTGGTTTGCGTGTATTGTACATGTTGGTTGCATGTATGTTAAAACAGGGTATTTATTATATATACATTAAGTTTAGTTACCAGGGTGCTCAATTTCGTAGAATATTTTGATAAACGTTTCTGGATGAAACAACTAAAATCTTGTGATCCACCTTTATATACAGATTATGCGCAACATTAAAACTATGAACTCACCAACCTTTGTGTTGACACTTTTAAGCATGTTTATTCTCAGGTTCCTAGAAGTCTTCTGCTGTTTGCTTATACGTTATACAATCTATGTGCATGGAGTCATACATGCTTTATTCAAGAAAACTTTGCATTCACAAAATCATCACCATGTATCTTATTTTGACTATATTGTCAATGGATGTATTGTTAAAAACTATTATATACGGTGATTGTCTATATGTAGAAATCATCAGATGTCGAAAACCTTGAATTTATATATTCATTTATGGTATGTCTTTTCAAAAGAATGCAATGTTTACAAAACGTATCATATAGAGGTCAAAACCTCACTATGAAATCAATGAATGATGTATTCGTCCAAATAGATTTGGACGAGTCATCACAGTCCTACTGAAATTCTAATTACTAGCGTATAATATATGGCTCTAAAACCCTACGAGGGACCACGTTTCGACGTAACACAACATACTTATCGTTCGAATAAGCATTCGTACGATTCATGATATTCTTCAAGGCTTTCAGGCATGTTCCATAAATTGTGAACCCTTCATGTATTTGGCCACTTGTTCTTGTATGATAGTTCATTGGTAAACTTACATTCGGCCATCCTGTCGGAATTTTATGGATCCGGTGTGAGCTTTCCACGACGTATGTGGGAGGTTCGAATCTTGTTTGTCCTTAAACTCTACTATTGCACTCAGGCATAGGTTTACCCTAACTCATGAAAAATATGTTTGATAAACTAGCGTCATCCGTGTGACAGATTATAGAACAACATCACTGGATTAGACGTTATTGTGGTTTTTTTATACGTTTAATCCTTATTATTTTTGTTTGTTAATCAGTTTCTTTCATGTTTTTAACGATGTTTTTTCACGATCATCATCAATGGCTGGAGATAATACGAGTTCACAAGCACCCTTGACACGTTTGGAGTCACCAACTAGATCGGGGTCTCAATCGTCTGTAACTACATCAGCAAAAACTCCACCAACACCATCAGCTCTGATAAAACTGCTACTACCAAACCTTCAGCAACTAATAGTGCTACCACTAAGGCACTAAGTAATCAATAAAGTGCCGCAAGGCCAATAGAAAGTAGGCCACGAGAAATGTTACCGGGCCAACACCTTATAAAGGAGTTGTTCCACCAGGCACCAACAATTCTCCCTATCCGAACATCAATTTTTCACCAGTAAATCTTAACTTCAGATCTCCAACGTCACCAGTTAATACCAGATGGGTGAAGTATACAACGTATGTTGAGACTATCCCAATATATACAACAGCACAATCATCAAAAACGGTGGACGTTAATATTCATAGAGTTACCCCGTCAAGTGCGCAAAAAGTATTGTGAAACATGGGTATCATAAACTTAGATGGATCAACTATGGTTTTTACGCCACAAAATACCATTAATTCTACAGTTTGCATCTCCAACATACACACAACCTACTCCAACTGTTGTTAATCAGCGTACTCCTTTTCAGCAGGCTCCCGGGTATACCGGAAGTACACAATATAATCCCTTTGACGCAGGGCGATCTGGGAGGCCAAACAAATTATTGTATCAGTTGCAATAAGTTTCTCCAACATATTTAGCTCCAGCATTCGAACAGTCGGCTAGTGCTCAAGAGTTATTGGGGAACTTGTTTGTAGTAATGCAGGGACAAATTGTAAAATAAATCGTTGGAATTGGATTCTACTACGGAGAAATTTGTTTTGTGCATAGCAAATCATCCATTCCCAGTCGCGCCAGTATTACCTTTAACATTGGGAAGCTATGATGGGTTGTCAGACCTGGATGATTTTCTGTAACAATTCGATAAAACAACAAGAACACATAGTTGGGGTGATGCAGTAGCATGTCACATGCTTCCCATTGTTTTGCAGAGAGTCGCAAGTAAGTGGTTCAATAACTTTACGTCTCAATGTATTACAAGCTTTGCGGACTTTACGCTTCTTATTAATTTATAATCTGCGGGCACGAAAAAGAACACATGTGGAGTACCATGACACCAAACAAAGGCCCAAGGAATCATTGGTGAAAGAATTGACATATATACGAATGAGGTAGCAAAGATTCTGGAACTATCGGAGAGACAGAAGGTGTCCGAATTTATTCATTGTATCGATACCGACATAAACCTATATCTATGGCAACTATTACCCCGCCGCGTGCCTGCTATTTTCGTAGAAGCAATCAAGGAAGCGCATGATCACATGCGATCACATGAAGACACAACGCAATATTGTAGAATTTTTTTCCCTACAAAAAAAAACAACGATGATGATCCACATCGCGATCAAGGGATACCTTCAGGATCTGGAAAGAGGTATAGTAACAATGGTCCACCTCGCGGTGGTAATTACAGTAACATCAATAAATATCGCAAATACGAAAACAACATGGGAGGAGGTGAACACAAAGGAAAAAGTAATAACAACGAAAACTACGCGTTGATTCGGGATCTCACAAAGACTTCAAGAGAAATATTGGCTACTGAACCGGTGTGCTAAACATTTACAACACACCCGCACCCCTGTCGAAGCATACCAAGAAAGACAAAAGTATGTTTTGTGATTTCCAATATGATTATGGTCATGATACAAATAAATGCAGGGAGTTGATTGAAATAGTTGTTGCTGAGCTCAAAAAAGGGTAACTCCAGCTTTTAAAGAAAACTTCAAAATTGCTCGGTGACAAACCACAACCAGATAAAGAGTGCCTTTGTAGAAAAAGAGCGATAAAAAAGACAAAGCAATCAAAAAACATACTTATCAACGTGTGTGTGTGTGTGTGTGTGTGTATATATATATATATATATATATATATATATATATATATATATATATATATATATATATATATATATATATATATAAGAGATCAAGGGATAAACACTAATTTAGAGATAAGGGATGAGTGATTTTGTTTTTTTTTATATCTTTGGTTTTACAACTCTAATTTAAAAAATAAAAATTTCTGGAAATAATATTCATTGTGTAGATTCAAAAATAAAAGTTTTTTTTAAAATTTTTTTTTTGAAAGCAGCTTATCCTACATCTGATGTATGTTAACCTGTTTTGAGTTTTATTTATTATTATTTTTATTTTAGCCCGATTTAGAGTTTAGTGTTTAGGGTTTAGTCCCCAAACCCAAAATCCTAGCCCCAAAACCCTAAATCTGAACCGTTCGTATTAAAAACTCATTCTAAACCCTAAATCTAAACCATAAATCCTATTTTCTAAACCCTAAATCTAAACCATAAATCCTACGTAGAATGGTTAATGCAAGATCTCGAGGAAGAAACAACGACTACTACTTCCAACTAATTTCGGGACGAAATTTCTTTTAAGGTGTGGGTAATGTAACATCCCGCATTTTTCCGTTAAATTATTTTAACGCCCGTTTTTTTAGATAATATATTTCGTTATCTAAATTCGTATCATTCGTTAACTAACGTTCTTAATATTTTCGTTATTTAATTATAACATCTCCCGTTTATTCTCGTATATTTAAATTAATTCGTTTGGTTAATTCACGCACCCGTTTCCAAACACGAGGGACCGAAGTTGCCAATGGACCAAAGAAGTTGACTAGTTGAACTAGTCAAACTCCTCACCACCACTCATTCATTTCACCTCCTCATTCATGTTTTCTTCCATCTTTTTCTCTCATTTCTTCAAACAGAGATTTATCATCTAAATTCAATCAAGGAAGTTCATCACAAAACAAATTACATATTCGTGATCCTCTCATCATCCTCTTCATTTTGATACCAATTTCATAGCTTGTGGTAAGCTTTTCAAAATCTCTAATTTTCATAAATTAGACCTTTAAACCTAAAAGTGTGTTAATTAGTGTCTATGGCTCAAGTCTAACATGAATATGTGTTTGGTTTGTTCGATTTTGTTGTTTTAAGTAACTAGCATGAACATTTGAAATGGATGTGTTTAATATTTGATTTTGGTTGATTAAATGTTGAAGTTCATGTTTTAAATGTGTTACTAGCATCATTAGCTTCAATTTGATGTGTAGGTTGACTTGGAAAACTTCACTAACATGATTATTGATTTTGTGATTCTTGGTTAGGGTTTGATAGCTTTTAAAATGAACTTTTGATGCATTGAATGCTTGTTAATGTTGTTTATAAGTGTTTAGTTGCAATGTATGTTTAATTACCTTCGAAACGGCGTATCGTACGTGTAAATTGGATTCCCGAATCACCATTTGCATTTTTGAGCTTGAAACGTTAAATAATGACCATTCGGCGAGATTTTGGTTATTGTAAATGATATTTTTGTTTAATGAAATATCTTTAGTTGTATTCTTTGTTAAATTACCTTTCCAACGATATAAGATACGCGTTTTGAATGTTTACGGTTCATAAGTTACGTTTATTTGAAGTTTGGTTCGAGCATATACATGAAACAGCCCATCATTTTTTTCCTAGTGTTAAGCCGCGGCGCGGCTCCTCTAGCCACGGTGCGGCTTAAAGCGTGGAAAGTGGGCTGTCCAAAATTACCACTTTTCGTAAAATTCTAACTATGCTACGCAACTCCGATTGACATGAAACTTGGCCAACATGCTTATATATGACTTCTAAGCTTAGAAAAATTGTTCAAGACCCGACCCGAACACGTTGACTTTTTTGTTGACTTTGACTAAAGTTTGACTTTTAGTCAAACTTAACCAAATACTTATGCAATCGTTCTAACCGTCTTTTATACTTACATCTTGCATGAAACTTGACAACGTGATTCCCATGCTACATAATTGAGTCGTAACGAGCCATATGACTAATTGAACAACTTTGACCGACCTCGTATTTTACCGATATTAATACAACCTACTTGTTTAGGTCAATACTAGCATTCATTCATGCACACGTTTACTTTGTGATGTACCTTGATACTCGTGCATTCGAGGTGAGATCATAGTCCCATCTTTTCAACAACTTTTATTCTTTTAAAGCGTGGGCTGAGAAACATATACTTTGTTATATCTTGTACTACTTACTTTTATACTTTGAACACAAGCACGAAGAAACAAACATTCCACAGCGAGTTTGAACAAAAATCCTCAATTCGATTATCATTAGTTACACTTGCCAGGTGTAAGCGAGAACTTATGTTGTATGGCCATACGGGTTTGACAAACCCTCATTTGAACGGTTAGCTACCGTTGTGCGGATGAAATATATTTTCGAGAAACAGTGTATGATCTAACACTATTGTGATGGGGTTCTATGGAAGGAAAGTTAAGTCTTGATAATTGGGTGCTCGCGAACATACTTTTGGAATGCAAACGATTTGGATAATCAACATTATGGAAATACAAAATCTTGTGGTTCAAAAACAACGTTCACAAATACACCTATGATTTCACCAACGTTTTTCATTGACAGTTTTCTATATGTTTTTCAGGTTTATGAATGGCTATTTGATACATGCTTCCGCGTACACTCATACTTGCTTGGGGTCAAGCATATATGCATACACTCTGATTACTTGCTTGGAGTCAAACATACATACATACTTACGCTATTTATAGCAACTGTGATTTTCAACTTATATTATGTCGCAAGTTATTTCATTTATACTTTATAACTTTTGTAAACTTAAATTTGTTGTCAAATCATTTGGTAAACTAAACTTTGTAAGTCTTGTACGTTTCAAATGAATGCGACATAATTTTGGTCAAACGCGTCTCATTTAGGGACTATGACCACGTAACGGGACCTAAGTTAACGACGCCGTCAATGACGTTTTTGCCGGGTCGTTACAGATGGTATTGGAGCGTTGGTTGTAGGGATCTGGGATGTGCATTAGTGTGTCTGACAGAGTCGTTAGGATGCATTATGTGACGACCCGGAAATTTTCGATCAAATTTAAACTTGATCCTTAAATGATTTCGACATGATAAGCGAAGCCTGTAATGTTGAGTCTTAAGAATTTTGACCTATTTCATATATCCAATTACCCTTTGACTATCCCCGACGATTCACGAACAATTGCGTATACAAAAATGTAAATATATATATATATATATATATAAATATAAATATAAGTGTATATATTCTATTTTTGAATAAATAAAAATACACATTAACTGTAAAATAATAATCAAAATAATTAAGTAATATTAAAATGAATATGTATAAATATATATATGTTATTAATCTATATATGTATATATGATTCTTATCAATGATTATTATTATATGGTAATATATAAAATATATAAAAATTTCCTGATATAATAAATAGTCATATTATCTAATCTATAATAATATAATATCAGTATATTAATGTTGTTATATTGTTATTACTTTTAATATCAATACTTGTATTATTATTATTATTACTATGTTAATATATATATATATATATATATATATATATATATATATATATATATATATATATATATATATATATATATATATATATATGAAATCTGGTATGAATAAATAAACATATATAAATTGATATATTATTATTATTAATATTATTGTTATTATTGATAATATTAGTATTATTGTTATTAACAATATTATTGTTATACAATTATGGTAATTGTTATCATTATTATTAGTAATAATATTACTATTATGTTATTATAAATTTGTATTATTATATAATATTAAGAGCATTATTATTATAGTTATATTTACTAACAATATTAATTATAAGCTATAAAAAAATATAAATATAAGAGATATACATATATAAAAATACAAATATATATATATATATATATATATATATATATATATATATATATATATATATATATGCCATTATATACATATATATACTATGAAATTAGTATTATTATTTATTATTATTATTATAATAATAATAATAATAATTATTATTAATATAATTATTAATTATTAGTATTAATTATATATATGTAAAATCTATTAAAGGACGATCCTGTTTTTGTTCTCTATCTGATTCGTTAGACTTTGATAACCAACAAGGAGTACGAATTTGTTATAAGTCGTTTTCCTATCTTTAATCCAGTACAAATCACGATCTGATCAGGAGAATAATCCAAAACTTTGTTAACAATCGTTATCTACTTTTCTTTTGTATTTTTCCTGAGTAATTATTTTTCTATCGGCTAATTTATTATACAATTGATCAAATTCAGTGTTAACAAACCCATATGACCTTCTATCACCAACTAAAACTGATACATTTCATTCACATACTTCAAACCAATAAATTAAACCAAAAATTTATGAATACCAGAGACGTTCCCTATTTCTACTTCAAATTTTTAATAGCTCGATTTCAAAATAAATTTTAAAATGTAGTGATGTAGTTTTGTTAGAAACATTATACTCAAACTAACTGCAAAATCTCAGGTTCCAATTTTTCTAATCAAGTTTTAATTTTGGAGTCATAGTTAGATTTCAAAAAGTCAAACAAAGTGTTCATGAAGAAATTCGTAATGGTTTTAATGTTTTGATTCAAATTGATGATCCAAATAGTTTCTAATAATGATTTGGAAACTTTTTCATGTTATAAGTATAATCTAAAATATTCTAAAAATTTGAAATTGATTTTGAGTTTAGTAAATGTGTTCTTCACTCTGTACATCGAATTTTCTTTCTGTTTTAAGTTGATTTAATAAGTTACTTAGTGTTTCTGTGTCGTTTAAAAATCCTAAAACCCATTAAATGTTTAGTTGATTGTGATTTAATTCCCTGGATCGATTAGATGTTTACGATGATGAAGAAGAAGAAAACACAGGAGATAATGTATACGGATTATAATTATATATTATAAGTTATAATAGATAAAACAGAAACGGAGTAACGGTCGAGGTTGTTAGCGGGTGAACGTGAGGTCGCGGGTTCGAGTCCCGTCTTGGGCTTTATTTTTAGAGGAAGTTTTAAAAAGGGTATATATATTTTAATTTCCATTTCCATTATTATTATTATTATTATTATTATTATTATTATTATTATTATTATTATTGTTATTATTATTGTTATTATTGTTATTATTATTAATATTTGTTGTAGTTATGTTAAAATAAATAATATGATTAATGTTATCATCATTTTTTTTATATATTACTGAATAATATCATTGAGTAACATTAGTATTATTAATATTAATTATTACTATTATTATTATTAATATTGATATAAGTATTATTATTATTATGATTATGATTATTATAATTAGTGTTATTATGAAAATAAAACAAGTTATTATTAGTGTTATTATCAATTTTAATGAACATAAGTAATATTACTAATATTATCATTATTATTATAAAAATGATTATCATTATTAGTATTATCATCATTAATATTAATATTAAGATTATTATTAATATTACCACTAATATGATTATAAGTATTATCATGAATATTACTATTATGTAACTACTAAAATCATTATCATAACTATCAATCTATCATTAACAGTAAAATTAATACTTTTATAGTTATTATCATTAATATCATTATTAGTATTATCACTAATAGAAATATTAACATTATTACCTTTATTAAAAAACTTAAGTATTATAATTATTATAATTTTACCATATTTAATATTATTTTAGCATTATTATAATTACTATTTTTCAAACAAATGATATATATAAATATATATATATTTAATACATATAACTTAATAAAATTTATATTTTTATATACAAAATGAAAATATGAAGACATATACATATTATTAATGTAAATATGACATAACTAATAAATTCATATATATACAATTGTTCGATTGCAAATATGTATATTAATATATACAAATGATATAGGTTCGTGAATCCGAGGCCAAACCTGCAATGTTCAATATCGTCATATGTATTTTTACTACAAAATACAGTATTGTGAGTTTCATTACTCCCTTTTTATATATATTTTTGGGACTGAGAATACATGCGCTAATTTTACTAATGTTTTACGAAATAGACACAAGTGATCAAAAACTACATTATATGGCTGGATTATGAATATTGAATATCACCCCTTTTTAGCTTGGTAACCTAATAATTAGGAAACGGGTATGACCCATAATTGACGCGAATCCGAAAGATAGATCTATGGACCTCGACAAGTCCCATCCGGGGTACGGATGCTTTAGTACTTTGAGATTATTATTATTATACAGACGAGAGGTTCTGTTTGGGGATATTCTATGCATTAAAGTTAAGTCGGTTATCAGGCGTTCACCATATGAATGATTTTTAATTCGCGGGTTACGCTTGTTATTTTGTACTCGGGTTACGTGTACAATTAATTATATGAAATCTTGTGGTCTATTAAAACGATGGAAATGAATGTTTATGATAAACTAATGAACTCACCAACCTTTTGATTGACACTTGAAAGCATGTTTATTCTCAGGTTTGAAAGAAATCTTCCGCTGTGCATTTGCTCATTTTAGAGATATTACTTAGAGTCATCCATGACATATTTCAAAAGACGTTGCATTCGAGTCATTGAGTTCAACAAGATTATTATTAAGTCATTGATAGTTTGATATATTATGAAATGGTATGCATGCCTGTCAACTTTCGATGTAAAGAAAGTTTGTCTTTTAAAAATGAATGCAATGTTTGTAAAATGTATCATATAGAGGTCAAATACCTCGCAATGTAATCATATGTTATTGTATTCGTCCTTATGGATTAGGACGGGTCGCTTCACATTAGTGAGTCTAGACTACAACCGGATAGTTAATCATTGCATCCTGACTTGCATTTGCTATAGATAGCACTTACTTGACTACTTGTGCATATATACTTGAATCATTCTTAGGTGAACTCCTTAATGGTACCAAATTTTCATCATACGAATCCGTATTCTACCACTTTCAAGTAACACACGTAAATTCAAGATTCATACGCGTAAGGATGACGACGACTTCATTAGTCACACTAGTTAGGAAACTTTGTCTCCTCGTTTGTTATTCACTATCATCCCAGCTTACTATCCACAAGTACTATAAAGTTTCCACCACGATGGAACTCACTAATCACCACCGTTGTTACACTGGTGTTCCTTACTATCTACCAATTCTTGTTAGTACCACCACTACTCTAGGTGAGTATCGTCATCACTACTTATCACTACGGTTGCGTGCTACTCGTTATCATAATTCGTTACCCCTTTCGTACCTAAGGACATTATTGTTTGACTTGAACCGCATTGACGTGAACAACCAGTTATACACTTCCCTCGGGAAACGCATCTTCAGAGTTGCACTAATTCTTTTGATTAATAAGCGTCACGTTAGAGATGTCGTTACACGTTGTTCATTTTGAAACTTCACGATCACACAAACTTAGTTCTATGGAGTGATGTGGGAATGGAGGTATGAGTTAGCGTAATATAACGACACTCGATCAATGTGGTTATATTAGGGTAAGTCATACCAAAGTTCTAATGACTCGTGATGGTGATTGGACTCGATCAACCTAATCACCACCATGTGCCATGTACATGACTTCATTTTTCTTGTGGGACATCCGAAAACTCCGAGAATACTGATAACAACCATACCAGGGATACATCTTCGATTATTGTCGAACTATATTTATGCTTCCGAATGAATGACAAATTCTTTCAACTTCAAACATATGTTACACGTGTATACTATCTCGTCTTCGCACAGTTTTATCGACGAACTACAAAATGCTTAGTATGCTCACATCAAGGCGGAAACTTCTCTCGCATTACACTCGTACTTCCGTTTAAGGAAATCTTTTATCTAAATTCTCAATGGAGAGAGAGACTCTTCACGTTATACTAGTATTCGCCATGAGGGGGAATAGTCATAACGAACGTTTTCGGAAACTGATAAATCTTCAGCGGCGCGAAATTCTTGAGAAACGAAAACTTGTTCAAATATATCTTAAAAAAATGTACCTCGTCTCGAATCGAGATTCTCGTTCCACTTCTAGATTTTTGGAGTGCCTTACAAAAAGCCTCGAGACCACGTTTAGACATGAGTACCGCACATCAACCACAACCCGATGGACCGAGCAAACATACGATTCAAACCTTGGAAACCGTAATACGAAACTGTGTTATCAACTTCAAATTTACTTGAGAAAAGTATTTGCCTTTTGCCGAATTCTAGTACTACAATAATTTTCATTCGAGTATTAACACCACACCTTTCGAGAACTCGTATAGCCGCAATTGACGTTTTCTAAATTGTTGAACCGAAGTAGGTGACATGCAAACCACCGGACCCGAACTCATTCGTGAAATAACCGTTAAGATCGTTCAAATCCAAGAAATGCTCAAGATGGCCCGTAGTCGCCAAAGAAGCTATGCCGATGTTAGACGTAAACCATTCGAATTCCAAGTGGGTAACCGCGTAACGTTAAAAGTCGCACCTTAGAAAGGTGTAATCCGTTTCGGGAAATGTAGAAAGCTAAATTCGCGATATTTTTAATCCTTTTGAAATCTTGGGTCGTTTTGGACCCGTTGCTTGCCGTTTAGATTTTCCAACTCATTTGAGCTCCGTTCATCCTACTTTCCATGTGTCGAACTTGAAAAAGTGTCTTGCCGAGCAAGAACTTGTTATTCCCTTCGATGAGCTTACTATCGATGACAAACTTCACTTCCTAGGAAAACCGGTTGAAATTATGAATCGCGAAACTAAACCTTAAAACAAAGTAAAACCTCGATTTTCGAAGTTCGTTGAAATGCCCAAGGAAGTACCTTCACCTATTCGTAGAATTGGCAATGCAAGATCTCGAGGAAGAAACAACGACTACTACTTCCAACTAATTTCGGGACGAAATTTCTTTTAAGGTGTGGGTAATGTAACATCCCGCATTTTTCCGTTAAATTATTTTAACGCCCGTTTTTTTTAGATAATATCTTTCGTTATCTAAATTCGTATCATTCGTTAACTAACGTTCTTAATATTTTCGTTATTTAATTATAACATCTCCCGTTTATTCTCGCTTATTTAAATTAATTCGTTTGGTTAATTCACGCACCCGTTTCCAAACACGAGGGACCGAAGTTGCCAATGGACCAAAGAAGTTGACTAGTTGAACTAGTCAAACTCCTCACCACCACTCATTCATTTCACCTCCTCATTCATGTTTTCTTCCATCTTTTTCTCTAATTTCTTCAAACAGAGATTTATCATCTAAATTCAATCAAGGAAGTTCATCACAAAACAAATTACATATTCGTGATCCTCTCATCATCCTCTTTATTTTGATACCAATTTCATAGCTTGTGGTAAGTTTTCAAAATCTCTAATTTTCATAAATTAGACCTTTAAACTTAAAAGTGTATTAATTAGTGTCTATGGCTCAAGTCTAACATGAATATGTGTTTGGTTTGTTCGATTTTGTTGTTTTGAGTAACTAGCATGAACACTTAAAATGGATGTGTTTAATATTTGATTTTGGTTGATTAAATGTTAAAGTTCATGTTTTAAATGTGTTACTAGCATCATTAGCTTCAATTTGATGTGTAGGTTGACTTGGAAAACTTCACTAACATGATTATTGATTTTGTGATTCTTGCTTAGGGTTTGATAGCTTTTAAAATGAACTTTTGATGTATTGAATGCTTGTTAATATTGTTAATAAGTGTTTAATTGCAATGTATGTTTAATTACCTTCGAAACGGCGTATCGTATGTGTAAATTGGATTCCCGAATCACCATTTGCATTTTTGAGCTTGAAACGTTAAATAATGACCATTCGGCGAGATTTCGGTTATTGTAAATGATATTTTTGTTTAATGAAATG
Organism: Rutidosis leptorrhynchoides; assembly: GCF_046630445.1. Taxonomy (NCBI): domain Eukaryota; kingdom Viridiplantae; phylum Streptophyta; class Magnoliopsida; order Asterales; family Asteraceae; genus Rutidosis; species Rutidosis leptorrhynchoides. Next base: position 507,726,193 of record NC_092336.1, read on the forward strand.
TGTTTAGTTGTATTCTTTGTTAAATTACCTTCCCAACGATATAAGATACGCGTTTTGAATGTTTACGGTTCATAAGTTACGTTTGTTTGAAGTTTGGTTCGAGCATATACATGAAACAGCCCATCATTTTTTTCCTAGTGTTAAGCCGCGGCGCGGCTCCTCTAGCCACGGCGCGGCTTAAAGCGTGGAAAGTGGGCTGTCCAAAATTACCAATTTTCGTAAAATTCTAACTATGCTACGCAACTCCGATTGACATGAAACTTGGCCAACATGCTTATATATGACTTCTAAGCTTAGAAAAATTGTCCGAGACCCGACCCGAACACGTTGACTTTTTCGTTGACTTTGACTAAAGTTTGACTTTTAGTCAAACTTAACCAAATACTTATGCAATCGTTCTAACCGTCTTTTATACTTACATCTTGCATGAAACTTGACAACGTGATTCCCATGCTACATAATTGAGTCGTAACGAGCCATATGACTAATTGAACAACTTTGACCGACCTCGTATTTTACCGATATTGATATAACCTACTTGTTTAGGTCAAGACAAGCATTCATTCATGCACACGTTTACTTTGTGATGTACCTTGATACTCGTGCACTCGAGGTGAGATCATAGTCCCATCTTTTCAACAACTTTTATTCTTTTAAAGCGTGGGCTAAGAAACATATACTTTGTTATATCTTGTACTACTTACTTTTATACTTTGAACACAAGTACGAAGAAACAAACATTTCACAGCGAGTTTGAATAAAAATCCTCAATTCGATTATCATTAGTTACACTTGCCGGGTGTAAGCGAGAACTTATGTTGTATGGCCATACGGGTTTGACAAACCCTCATTCGGACGGTTCGCTACCGTTGTGCGGATGAAATATATTTTCGAGAAACAGTGTATGAAATGTCCCGTTCTTATTGATTAAAAACGTTCCATATTAATTGATTTCGTTGCGAGGTTTTGACCTCTATATGAGACGTTTTTCAAAGACTGCATTCATTTTTAAAACAAACCATAACCTTTATTTCATAAATAAAGGTTTAAAAAGCTTTACGTAGATTATCAAATAATGATAATCTAAAATATCCTGTTTACACAAGACCATTACATAATGGTTTACAATACAAATATGTTACATCGAAATCAGTTTCTTGAATGCAGTTTTTACACAATATCATACAAACATGGACTCCAAATCTTGTCCTTATTTTAGTATGCAACAGCAGAAGCTCTTAATATTCACCTGAGAATAAACATGCTTTAAACGTCAACAAAAATATTGGTGAGTTATAGGTTTAACCTATATATATCAAATCGTAACAATAGACCACAAGATTTCATATTTCAATACACATCCCATACATAGAGATAAAAATCATTCATATGGTGAACACCTGGTAACCGACATTAACAAGATGCATATATAAGAATATCCCCATCATTCCGGGACACCCTTCGGATATGATATAAATTTCGAAGTACTAAAGCATCCGGTACTTTGGATGGGGTTTGTTAGGCCCAATAGATCTATCTTTAGGATTCGCGTCAATTAGGGTGTCTGTTCCCTAATTCTTAGATTACCAGACTTAATAAAAAGGGGCATATTCGATTTCGATAATTCAACCATAGAATGTAGTTTCACGTACTTGTGTTTATTTTGTAAATCATTTATAAAACCTGCATGTATTCTCATCCCAAAAATATTAGATTTTAAAAGTGGGACTATAACTCACTTTCACAGATTTTTACTTCGTCGGGAAGTAAGACTTGGCCACTGGTTGATTCACGAACCTATAACAATATATACATATATATCAAAGTATGTTCAAAATATATTTACAATACTTTTAATATATTTTGATGTTTTAAGTTTATTAAGTCAGCTGTCCTCGTTAGTAACCTACAACTAGTTGTCCACAGTTAGATGTACATAAATAAATCGATAAATATTATCTTGAATCAATCCACGACCCAGTGTATACGTATCTCAGTATTGATCACAACTCAAACTATATATATTTTGGAATCAACCTCAACCCTGTATAGCTAACTCCAACATTCACATATAGAGTGTCTATGGTTGTTCCGAAATATATATAGATGTGTCGACATGATAGGTCGAAACATTGTATACATGTCTATGGTATCTCAAGATTAAATAATATACAATACAAGTTGATTAAGTTATGGTTGGAATAGATTTGTTACCAATTTTCACGTAGCTAAAATGAGAAAAATTATCCAATCTTGTTTTACCCATAACTTCTTCATTTTAAATCCGTTTTGAGTGAATCAAATTGCTATGGTTTCATATTGAACTCTATTTTATGAATCTACACAGAAAAAGTATAGGTTTATAGTCGGAAAAATAAGTTACAAGTCGTTTTTGTAAAGGTAGTCATTTCAGTCGAAAGAACGACGTCTAGATGACCATTTTAGAAAACATACTTCCACTTTGAGTCTAACCATAATTTTTGGATATAGTTTCATGTTCATAATAAAAATCATTTTCTCGGAATAACAACTTTTAAATCAAAGTTTATCATAGTTTTTAATTAACTAACCCAAAACAGCCCGCGGTGTTACTACGACGGCGTAAATCCGGTTTTACGGTGTTTTTCGTGTTTCCAGGTTTTAAATCATTAAGTTAGCATATCATATAGATATAGAACATGTGTTTAGTTGATTTTAAAAGTCAAGTTAGAAGGATTAACTTTTGTTTGCGAACAAGTTTAGAATTAACTAAACTATGTTCTAGTGATTACAAGTTTAAACCTTCGAATAAGATAGCTTTATATGTATGAATCGAATGATGTTATGAACATCATTACTACCTTAAGTTCCTTGGATAAACCTACTGGAAAAGAGAAAAATGGATCTAGCTTCAACGGATCCTTGGATGGCTCGAAGTTCTTGAAGCAGAATCATGACACGAAAACAAGTTCAAGTAAGATCATCACTTGAAATAAGATTGTTATAGTTATAGAAATTGAACCAAAGTTTGAATATGATTATTACCTTATATTAGAATGATAACCTACTGTAAGAAACAAAGATTTCTTGAGGTTGAATGATCACCTTACAAGATTGGAAGTGAGCTAGCAAACTTGAAAGTATTCTTGATTTTATGTAACTAGAACTTGTAGAATATATGAAGAACACTTAGAACTTGAAGATAGAACTTGAGAGAGATCAATTAGATGAAGAAAATTGAAGAATGAAAGTGTTTGTAGGTGTTTTTGGTCGTTGGTGTATGGATTAGATATAAAGGATATGTAATTTTGTTTTCATGTAAATAAGTCATGAATGATTACTCATATTTTTGTAATTTTATGAGATATTTCATGCTAGTTGCCAAATGATGGTTCCCACATGTGTTAGGTGACTCACATGGGCTGCTAAGAGCTGATCATTGGAGTGTATATACCAATAGTACATACATCTAAAAGCTGTGTATTGTACGAGTACGAATACAGGTGCATACGAGTAGAATTGTTGATGAAACTGAACGAGGATGTAATTGTAAGCATTTTTGTTAAGTAGAAGTATTTTGATAAGTGTATTGAAGTCTTTCAAAAGTGTATAAATACATATTAAAACACTACATGTATATATATTTTAACTGAGTCGTTAAGTCATCGTTAGTCGTTACATGTAAGTGTTGTTTTGAAACCTTTAGGTTAACGATCTTGTTAAATGTTGTTAACCCAATGTTTATAATATCAAATGAGATTTTAAATTATTATATTATCATGATATTATCATGTATGAATATCTCTTAATATGATATATATACATTAAATGTCTTTACAACGATAATCGTTACATATATGTCTCGTTTAAAAATCATTAAGTTAGTAGTTTTGTTTTTACATATGTAGTTCATTGTTAATATACTTAATGATATGTTTACTTATCATAGTATCATGTTAACTATATATATATATCCATATATATGTCATCATATAGTTTTTACAAGTTTTAACGTTCGTGAATCACCGGTCAACTTGGGTGGTCAATTGTCTATATGAAACATATTTCAATTAATCAAGTCTTAACAAGTTTGATTGCTTAACATGTTGGAAACATTTAATTATGTAAATATCAATCTCAATTAATATATATAAACATGGAAAAGTTCGGGTCACTACAGTGTATGTTCTAACACTATTGTGATGGGGTTCTATGGAAGGAAAGTTAAGTCTTGATAATTGGGTGCTCGCGAACATACTTTGGAATGCAAACGATTTGGATAATCAACGTTATGGAAATACAAAATCTTGTGGTTCAAAAACAACGTTCACAAATACACCTATGATTTCACCAACATTTTTCGGTGACAGTTTTCTATATGTTTCTCAGGTTCATGAATGGCTATTTGATACATGCTTCCGCCTACACTCATACTTGCTTGGGGTCAAGCATACATGCATACACTCTGATTACTTGCTTGGAGTCAAGCATACATATATACTTACGCTATTTATAGCAACTGTGATTTTCAACTTATATTATGTCGCAAGTTATTTTATTTATACTTTATAACTTTTGTAAACTTAAACTTGTTGTCGAATCGTTTAGTAAACTAAACTTTGTAAGTCTTGTACGTTTCAAATGAATGCGACATAATTTTGGTCAAACGCGTCTCATTTAGGACTATGACCACGTAACGGGACCTAAGTTAATGACGCCGTCAATGACGTTTTTGTCGGGTCGTTACATTAATAAATAAAATATAAATTAGAATAAACAAAATAGAAAGAAAAATGAAAAAGAAATAAAAAATACTCCACTCCTACCTAGCAACACGTCACTCAGCACATCACTCATTATTTAGACCGGTTGTATCGGCTTGGTGGCCACGGCGTGGCGGGTGATTTGGCAATGGGAAACGCCTCCACACATGGAGTATCGGTGCGTGGGTGATCGAAGAAGGGAGCCTGGTCGTGGCCTGGCAACGGCTCCATCAACGGGGTGGGGAGTGGTCTTTTTGCCACGTGTCGCGAGTTGGTTGGCCCAGAATTTATACCTTTATATTTAAAAATTATTATTTATCCCATTTTAATACTTAACCAAATTATATTTTAACACATCATCACAATACTCCTAACCCACACCATAAACCCACACCACTACTACTTCACACAAACAACCCACACATCTTAGTCATCAAAAAGCAACCCACACCCCAACCACTGTAACAAGTTAAAAATGGTAAGGATGATATAAAATATTGTATGAAAATTCTCACGTAATTTAAATTTAAATTGAAATAACTTAACTTTAAGTATTATACCCGGACTTGAAAATCAAATTTTACTTTATTGGTCTTAGCAATCCCAACTGTAAATCAATGAGTTGTTTTAATGATTTATTTACTTTTATATTACGAATAGTAATAGTAATTATTATTTATAATTTAAATTTATTACGGAGTATTATTAATAATACTTTTAATATTAACAATATAAATAATAAATAATAAATATAAAATAATAATCGTAATAATAATATAATAATAATAATAATAATAATAATAATAATAATAATAATAATAATAATAAATAATAATAACAATAATAATAATAATAATAGTAATACTATAATAATAATAAGGGGATGATTCTCACACACATTTTTTTGATCCTCGGGATGATTCTCACACACACTTTTTTGATCCTCACACACCTATTTTAACATTTTACTCTTCTAATAATACTCAATTGGTGTGTGAGGATCAAGGTTGGAGAACTCGGATCTCGGGGAGATCTCGTTTGGACATTTTTGAGGAGATCTCGGCATCTCAGAAAAATCTCGGGGAGATCTCGGACGTTGACTTGTGTTGACTTTCTAGTTTTTTTAATATAAATATGTATAAATATATAAATATATGTACATTTATATGGATTTTTACGAGAAAATTTGAGAAATGAGCGAAAAATTAGAAGAAAATTCGAGAAATTGCGAGAAAATCCGAGAAATTACGAGAAAATCCGAGATCTCACCGAGAAAATCTGAGAAATCGTAACGTTGACCGAGATTTTAACCGTTGACCGAGAAATCTCAACGAGATGGGAAAATATTCTCGGCTGAGTTTTGAAACCGAGATCTCCCCGAGATCTCGCCGAGAAATTCCGAGATCTGCAACACTGGTGAGGATAAAAAAAGTGTGTGTGAGAATCATCCCTCAATAATAACAATAATATTATATATTATAATAATAATATATAATATATAATATAATAATAATAGTATATAATATAATTTATTGTTTTATTTCAAACAGAGAATTACATGTGCTTTGAAGATTTTACACAGTTCAGTGAATTACAGTGTGTGTGTGTGTGTGTTATTTTGCTCTAATAAACAACAGACAAAGCTCCTGAAATTCCTCTGTTGCTCATATATCTGAACAAGGTATTCCTCTGTAAATTTTATAATTTTTTATTTTTTGGTTCAAGTTTTTATTTTTAAGCTTTCAAATGTTGTTCTTGTGTATTTTTCATACTTTTATGCAATTGTGCTCGAGTAATAATGTAAAGAACGTTTGCTGAGGCTTAAGCTGTAAGTAATTATTTATTTATTTTATTATTTTGTGTAATTTTTCTTCATTTTACAAGATTATGATTTTGTGCATTTGAAGGTAAAAAGTTAAGTAATTTTTCAGTAATCTTTTTTTTTTTATTTCTTTGTATGCTCCCTAAATTCCATTCCAGTATGATTTGATTCGTAGGCTATAATGATTATGTAAATTTATATTTATATGTTTGGTAAAAAAAAGTTTTAATCTTTTTAATTATTATTTCAATATAGTGTGGAAAAATCCAATTAATTTGGAAATCAGAATGGAATCAAGACAAAATATGATACCAGCAGTAGAAACAGCTAAACCTGAAGCACCATCAACTTATCAGTTGTCTTTGAAAACTGATAGCCCACCTGGCCACCAGTCTGCAAACCCTGACCTATACCCAAACCCTAACCCTAACCCTAACCAGATGATGGTACCTACAGCACCACCGGGGATATCTCCGGTGAGTGGCGGAATGCCGTCTTCTTTGGCAAAGAAGAAAAGGGGTAGGCCAAGAAAGTATGGACCAGATGGGGTGGCTGCAAGTGGCGGTACACCTGGCAGAAAACTGTCACCGATGACTCTTTCGTCTGTCGCTTCGCCAACTTCTGGTGGCTATTCTGAATTAAGATTCGGTGAACCGGCTACAAGTGGTGGCGAGTTTCAGTCTGAGAAGAAAAGGAGAAAGAGAATGAGCTCATCTGAGAAACTAAACATGAGTTTAGGTAAATGGCCGCGTTGCATCATTTATTTTATAGTTTCGTTTTAGTTATTTGGTTGAAATTTGCATGAATATTGTTGGAAGAGACGACGTTTTTTGGGTGAAAAAGGATGAGTAACATTTCTGCAAATCGTTTCAGGGCATTATTGATATCCTGCACCTTTTGCTTAATATGTTGATTTCTAATATTTTCATTTGTGTGCCTTGAAAAGTTTAATCTAAAATGCTTCTCACCAATGAAAGTTTTCTCATTCAACTGTGTATGTGTATCAAATTTCATCATATTTAATCTATGTTGCATTTTTTCGGATTCTAAAAATGGAAACATTATGATTTTAAATGATAGCCCTAAAAGGTTATAGTTTCAACTTGGTAGGTGAATAGGTGATAGATAGAACAATTATTTATGTAGAGAAGATTCGAAAGTTGGCATCACGGTAGCTACAAAAATCGATTTGGTCAAAATCAATTAAAACTAGGTCTTAAACAAAAGCAATATGTGGAATTTAGGTGAGGTTAATGTCTTGTCTAATTAGTCACTTAGCACCCTTGATCTAAACAAATTACTGTTAATCCAGGGGACCAAATTACTTCTGGTGGAAGCTTTACCCCTCACATGGTTACTGTTAATCCAGGCGAGGTATGTATGTTTTAACCATCTTTTGCCATTAAAAGAGTTGTTGATATCAATGTGAGTCTACAAGATTCTATTTTCTCGACATTTATAGAAATGTACGAAGTATACAAGGCATTCGACTTATACATATACTAAAACAGTTCAAAAAAATGCTAGTTGATATGAAATGCGTAACATGACTATCTTTGTTTTTTCAGGATGTTACATCTAAAATCATCTCATTTTCGAGATACGGGCCCCGAGCAATTTGTGTTTTATCTGCACTTGGTATTATTTCACATGTGACCTTACGCCAAGCCAGTTCATCTGGAGGAACTGTAACATATGAGGTACAGAATTTTTTTACTGTATTATTTATTTCAGAAATTTTATATTAGAAAACTCATTTTCGAAAGAAAAAAAATAATATCTTATTACAGGGAAGATTTGAAATTCTGTCGTTGTCGGGATCTTTCACGCCTGGGTCGGCTGGAGGAATGTCGTCAAGAGAAGGTGGGCTGAGCATTACTTTATCGAGCCCCGATGGACGTGTAGTCGGGGGTCTGCTTGGAGGACTACTCACTGCAGCTGGTCCTGTTCAGGTACCCTGTTTGGATTATTTAGAAAGGTGCCAAAATGGGTGAGATGGGAAATGGGTCAAAATGGGTTAAGGTCAAATCAGGCTGGTTGGATTTCGGCGGAACTTTTTCACCCGTTTTATGTTATTTTTTCAGTTTTTCATTATGATTAGTCCGTCAAATATAATTGAAGTCATTATTACAGTTAAATTGTCTTAAATTGAAATTATCCTGGTGATTTTACAAGTATACATAAACATACCCACGTCGACCTTCAACTAGTCTGATTCATTCCTCTTTAGCCACTCTTCTTTATATTATTCCTTGACCCGTTACATCATTAATGACAAAACATAAGTCGGTCGAAACTACCCACCTCATCACATCACATTAAAGTTTATATCACTATTGCAAATTATAGATTGTTGGTTTCATTGTTGTATAAAATCCCTATTACTCTCGATTGAACTTACTCCTCTTTTTAAGAACAGTTCGTTCCAATTTTCCAAAATATGTTTAATTAATCGGTCATTGTCGATTAATGTGCCAAAATTGAAATCGAATTCGTTAATCAAAGTCAATATTGGTCAACATTTTAACATAAATTTCAGCTAGAATTTAGAGTTTTTGAACAAATTGAACGATTAATTAATCTTTCTAGACAGTTATTTTAATGTTTATGTTTATGATTTTCATCGATTACTGTGTCTAAAGTCCGGACCTATTACTCCACGATTAGCTAGTTTTGTAACCTCGGTTGGTTTTAAACTTTTTTAACTAAGTACATGCTCGTATTCTGTTGATGTCAGGTTGTTGTAGCAAGCTTTCTACCGGACGTAGGAGATTCGGTAGGGCCAAAACCTAAAAAACAAAAGGACATCACCAGACTCTTGAGTCCGATGGTGGACCCTACTCTTTCCCGGGTTACACACGTGGAGCACCACAACTTCAATGAACAAACCCAAGATGATAGTCCAACCACAGGACATATCAACTCTAGCCTTGCCACTCCTAACTATCAGCACGACCGCACCCCAATGCCGAATATGCATGACTGGAGAAGGGGCCCCACTGATATGAATGTCTCCTTGAGGGACGATTGAATTAAACCTTGATTCTTATTTATTCTCGCTAATTTCTAGTTGTACCCCGAAACCTTTTGGGCGTAGATGTGTGGTTGGTTGGTTCGTACTAGCTTGTTTGATGTGGAATTACTTTATTAGGGTTTTCAGATTTAAGAATTATAATTTGTTAACTTATGTAGGCGACTGTTTCAACTTCCGACGATTTATAATATTTTCCTGCTATTATTATTTATTATCAAATCAAATATATTACAAATTAACAATTGAACTTGTGAATTAAATGTAACAAGGCAAGTTAAAATTGCAGAATGAAAGAACAATTGCAGGTATTTGAAGGGTTTCAAGCCTTAAGATTCTATTTAAAATTCACTTTGACTTTTTAGGTCAGAGTGAGCATTTCTTCAGTTGCAATAGCCTTCCTAATCTTCATTCAAGTCGATAGTCCAAATCATCCTAACAAGTTGAAAAAAAACTATCAATATGATTTCCATAACCGCAAAATCAGGAATTCAAAAGAGCATGAGCAAGGTACATACCAAAATATGGAAAAGAACATAAAGAAAAAAAGATATACACCTCAGTTGCATACACAACATGTCGTCCATGAATGTACCTAATATATATATATATATATATATATATATATATATATATATATATATATATATATATATATATATATATATATATATTATATATATATATATATATATATATATAAAGAATTGTCAATTCATGTTTAATTCCTAGGTTAAATTACTTAACAAACTAGTAAAACAAGAAAAACATAATAGTGAGAAACGGACTTACTCGTTTACATTATAACACAAACATGGCAAACACAACAAGAACATCATCCAATTCTGTGTGATGAGATGTAAAAAGCACAATGCTCCATAAGTATAAAACTCCGGCAACATAACATTGTTTATCTTAGTTGCTAACTCGAACGAGTTGATATCATCAGTCTCTAAGTCTACGAAGCTGAATATCTGCAACACAAAATTGTAACTGTCAATTTACCTCATAACAAAAGTTTTTAAATCAACATCTATGAAGTTTTAATTCTTAAATAAGCATTAACTAGTCTTATATGCACAAAAAAGGTCACATTTAACTTTAAAACTTTGTAACTTAATTAGTACTTTTTTTTTTTTTAATTCACAACTGCTACGAGACCTGACAAATAACAAGGACGAGAACTGCTATGAGGATGTAGAAGGAGAATAGCCAAGCGATTAGATCTAACATGTTTCTGTATATATATATATATATAATATAATTTATATACTATATAAACTTTACATATATACTGAGTAATATACTAATATATAAGCTAAGCCAAACAAGGAAGCCTTCTCCCTCAAGTTGTGTACGTAAGAGTTTTGGAGATCTTGGATGTTTTCACTTTTCAGTTTGTTGAATCTAATCTATGAACGAATGTGTTCTTTATATAGACGCATGTAGTATTATTCACAAAAGATGTTTAGTAAATTTGGCAGGTGAATCTTCCTAAACCAATACGGATTTTTATTTGTGTTCTACTCAAAATTTTGTACGAGTACCAAATTATGGTTTATGTTTCTATATTTAAAATTTATTAACTAAAAAATATAAATATATGACTAAGCTTAGTGTACTAATTTCAAATTATAAATATTAAGATGGTTTTCCTTATTTAAATTTGATATCGGTATTAGATATATACACACGACATACATACTGCTCGACTTTTAGCCTATCCCCGTTCGTCTAGAGGAGAAACAACACGAAACGGGGTTAGTTAACCAAATGTGCCAATCCAATTTGCTTCTTTTTGATCTCGTACAAATCCATTCGCAGCTCTTGCATTGTATTTCATTGAAAACCATCGAGCTAGATCCTGACTTCTTTCCAAATACTTGTCGATTGCGATTCTTCCAAATCAAATACCCACTTATCCATTTTACCGCTTGCCATATGATGCCATTGTTGTTTGAACCCGAAAGAGGACATGTATCTTTAAAGATTTCACCAACAGAAAAGATAGAAACCACGTTTAGGTTCCACCAGTCGAACACCTTCAACCATACTTCCGATGCAAACTTACAAAATACCAAAGCATGATCTACCATTTCGAGGTTATCATCGCATATTGGACACCTGACCGAATCGAGGTCGATAGATTTTTTTATCTAACTCAAATCGGGTCGGGATCCTTTTGCGAATTGATGTAACGACCCGACTTTTTCGACTTATATTTTTGTGCTCTATACTTTCACGAAACTGCGTATTTGTGCGTACTGTGTTAAATTATATTCTGGGATCATTATTCATGTTAATTACTTTCGTTAATATCTTACAACGTGTTGTTAAGTGCGTAATCACTTAACTTGATCCTCGAATGCATTTATGACTGTTAGTGTCACTTGACGTTTAAAACGAGCTATGTACTTTGTACAGCTATGTACTTTGTAGACGTTAAACTTTTGTCATAATTGAAATATTATGTGTGATGACCCGTCCAAATCCATTTGGACAAATACATCATTCATCGATTTCACAGTGAGGTACTGACCTCTACATGATACGTTTTGTAAACATTGCATTCTTTTGAAAAGGCACACCATAAATGAATATCTAATTCCAAGGTTTTGGACATCTGATGATTTCTACATATAGACAATCACCGTAAATAATAGTTTACAATACTACATCCGTTGACAATGCAGTCAAAATAAGATACACGGTGATGATTTTGTGAATGCAAAGTTTTCTCGAATAAAGCATGTATGACTCCATGCACATAGCTTGTATAACGTATAAGCAAAAAGCGGAAGACTTCTAGGAACCTGAGAATAAACATGCTTAATAGTGTCAACACAAAGGTTGGTAAGTGTGACGATCGGTCCAAATCCATATGGACGAACACGTCATTCATCGATTTCATTGCGAGGTATTTGACCTCTATATGATACGTTTTGTAAACATTGCATTCTTTTGAAAAGGCACACCATAAATGAATATTTAAATCAAAGGTTTTCAACATCTGATGATTTTTACATATAGACAATCACCGTAAATAAGTTTACAATAGTACTTCCTTTGACAATGCAGTCAAAATAAGATACATGGTGATGATTTGGTGAATGCAACGTTTCCTTGATAAATATGCCATGTAAGACTCCATGCACATAGCTTGTCTAACATATAAGCAAACAGCGGAAGACTTCTAGGAAACCTGAGAATAAACATGCTAACAAGTGTCAACACAAAGGTTGGTGAGTTCATAGTTTTAATGTTTCGTATAATCTGTATATAAAGATGGATCACAAGATTTCAGTTGTTTAATCTAGAAACGTTTATCAAAATATTCTACGAAATTGAGCACCCTGGTAACTAAACTTTAACATTATAATAAGTACCCCTGTTTTAACATACATGCAACCAACATGTACAATACACGCAAACCAACGTGTACTAAACTCAAATAGCATACGTCTGTTTTATAGTTCAGGCTAGGGTTTCTATACCTGGAACAGACGGGGATGTCAAGCCCTATGGATCCATATACTACTACTCGCGCCCACCAGTTCTTATAACTGGCAGTTACTAGTTACCAAAGCTAAGGGATTTTCGGTTCAAACTCAGTGTAGAATTTAGTATGTACTTGTATCCATTGCGTTTAAAATAAAGTGCATGTATTCTCAGCCCAAAAATATAGATTGCAAAAGCAATTAAAAAGGGAGCAAATGAAACTCACGCATATAAATATTGTAAATCAGTTTATAAAGCATTTGCATGTATTCTCAGCCCAAAAATGTAGAGAGTAAAAGGGATCTTATGAAACTCACACAAAATCAGTTTTAGTATTTGTATCCATTTAGTAAAACAGTTTATAAAACTGCGCATGTATTCTCAGCCCAAAAATATAGTTTGAAAAAGGGATCATATGAAACTCACACAAAATCAGTTTTAGTATTTGTATCCATTTAGTAAAACAGTTTATAAAACTGCGCATGTATTTCCAGCCCAAAAATATAGTTTGAAAAAGGGATCATATGAAACTCACACAAAATCAGTTTTAGTATTTGTATCCATTTAGTAAAACAGTTTATAAAATTGCGCATGTATTCTCAGCCCAAAAATATAGTTTGAAAAAGGGATCATATGAAACTCACCTTATCAGCATATAAAGTCGTTCATCGTAATGTGATCGAAACTCAGAGTATCGAATAACCATAGATCTCAACGTATCAATATTGAGATTTAATATTGTAGAAAAGTACGTAGATGTAACGGAGATGATAAACACTAGGTTTGATTCACAAATATACCCCCGAACATTACCCATAACCTCCTTGGCAATAACCCATAATTTCCTTAACTCTAGCTTGCTCGTAAACTTGTTTTGAAATCGTTTGGACATAACCTCGTCGTAGTATTTTATGTATAATACTAATAATATTACTAATAAAAATAATAAGATTAATAATAATAATATTAATCTTAATAATATATATATATATATATATATATATATATATATATATGTATATATATATGTATATATATATATATATATATATATATATATATATATGAGAGACAGAGAGATTTTGAGAAAAAAATAAATATATTCGAACAAAACTTGCGAGCTTTATAGACCTGGCCTGATTTCCACTGCCATGCGATCGCATGGCTGGGCAGTGTAATTCCCATGCGATCGCATGGGAAACTTTTCCAGCTCACAATGTTTTGGCAACTAGCTCGTCGACATATTTTTATAATATATATAATATATAATTTAAATTAATTAATTATATATTATATTTTATTCTCGTGCATAGTTGATTTGTAATTTTTGTTTTGATAAGTCGTACGTCGTCACTCGACTTATGTCCCGGTTCCGGTTTTTCGAATGTCCCTTCGTACGCTGAGAAAACTTGTACATTACATTTTGGGACACGTACCTTAGTCAAAATATAGCCTTAAATTATCCCTAAATTATATCACTCAAAATATAACTTATACATTTGAGTGTTTTGGTCATTTACATCTATCAATTTTTACTGTAGCAATTCACTGTAGCAAATAGTGATTTTCGAAAACACTGTAGCATTTTGGGTACTGTAGCAATTTGAAAATACTGTAGCAAATTAGTGTTTTACTGGTTCATCTTAAATGCTTTAGTTAACTTATCTAAATATCAATCGAATCAATAAACGAATGTTACTATCGTTTACTAAATAACTTGAAATTATATATATGTATATATCTTTTTAATATACATAAATCAGTTTTTAAATACACATTGGAAGTTATTTATAAATAAATTTTAATAATAAATATTTCAACTTATCATATATATTCAAATAGATATTTAAACCAATAAGTTTAATGTACGGTATCAAACAATTAATACATTGTTACCTTTTCAAGTTATAGTATATATGTATCTATTTACATATAATTGTTCGCGAATCGTCGAAAACAACCGAAAGGTATTTGAATATATGAAAGTAGTTCAAAAATTTTTAGATTCAGTTTTACAGAGTTTGCTTATCGCGTCAGAAATGTTAATCATACAAAGATTAAGTTTAAATTTGATCAGAAATTTCCGGGTCATCACAGTAAGTTCATAGTTTTAATGTTGCGCATAATCTGTATATAAAGGTGGATCACAAGATTTCAGTTGTTTCATCCAGAAACGTTTATCAAAATATTCTACAAGATTGAGCACCCTGGTAACTAAACTTTAACATATATATAATAAGTACCCCTGTTTTAACATACATGCAACCAACATGTACAATATACGCAAACCAACGTGTACTAAACTCAAATAGCATACGTCTGTTTTATAGTTCAGGCTAGGGTTTCTATACCTGGAACAGACGGGGATGTCAAGCCCTATGGATCCATATATAACTACTCGCACCCACCAGTTCTTATAACCAATAGTTACTAGTTACCAAAGCTAAGGGATTTTCGGTTCAAACTCAGTGTAGAATTAAGTATGTACTTGTGTCCATTGTTTTTTAAATAAAGTGCATGTATTCTCAGCTGAAAAATATAGATTGCAAAAGCAATTAAAAAGGGAGCAAATGAAACTCACCTTAGCAGCACATAAATTCATTCACTGAAATGTGACCGAAACTCGGAATGCAAAGTAACCATAGATCTCAACCTAGAGAACATATTGATGTTATGCGAGGTGTATACGAAATAGTTATATTTTTACTACGAAATACTATTAAATACGATACAATTTTACACCAGTTATTTATTTATAGAGTGGATATACCTAAACCTTGCTACAACACTTATAGGCAGTGTACCTAATCGTAAAGTAGTGTAGTTTTTAGTAAGTCCGGTTCGTTCCGCAGGGAGCTAGCCAAGTTTAACGCTATATTTATTTTTAAAATATATTTGTATATATATATATATATATATATATATATATATATATATATATATATATATATATATATATATATATATATATATATATATATATATATATATATATATATATATATATATATAAGTATTATTATTATAAAAGGGGGATTTTACCGTTTAATGACCGGTTTGTCGATTTTATGTCTTTAGTCACAATTAAAACCTAATGTAAAATATTAAATATAAATACAACTTAATTTAAAGCGTAAATTTAATGACGATAAAAATGCGATAATTAAAAGTGCGATAATTAAAAGTGCAATAAATAAAATGACAGTAAATAAAATTACGATAATTTAAAAGTACGATAATTAAAGGTGCGATGAGATATAAAATAAAGAAATTATGCTTATTTAAACTTTCGTAATCATGATGTTTGACGTGTTGATTTTAATTTATTACCATGGGTTAATTGTCCTTTGTCCTGGATTATTCGATATGTCCATCTGGTTTTTGTCCATAACAGTCCATCAGTCATAAATATAAAGTGCGAGTGTCCTCGTCAAATTATCCTTATACCCGATGTCAAATATTCCAACTAATTGGGGACTTAAACCGTAACAAGGTCTTAATACTTTGTTTAATAATTACACCAGGATATCGACTGCGTGCAATCCAAGGTTTTAATACTTTCTTAACAATTACACCAAGTGTCCTTGTATGTAATCCACCCCTGTTTTAATGAGTCCATTGATTATTAATTCATCTCCGTGTCCGGTCAAATGAACGATTATTAGTACTTATAAATATCCCGCCCATCGTGTCCGATCGAGTGTATATGGTTATTTATAGGTACGTCCAATTGTAAATCTTTATATTAAATTAACGAACTATCATTCAATTAAACAAATATAAAGCCCATTAATAGCCCATAGTCTAATTTCCACAAGTGTCGGTCTTTTGTCCAAACCCCAATTATGGTCCAAAGCCCAATAACCCCGTCTTTAATATTTAGCCCAACATCATGATTACTTCGGCTTAAATAAGCATAATAATAATTTAGCTACGAGACATTAATTTTAAAAGGTTGAACATAACTTATAATGAGTATTAATCGCGTAGCGTTACACGGACAGAATTTCGACTTATAAACTTAAAACATTCGCTACCATAACCTTATTATTATTAATCTTAAATTAAAATTAAAATTATAAAATAAATATATATCAGAGAGTGAGAGAGATTGAATTATTTTGTGTAAAAATTACGTCGAATTCGCTGGCTATTTATAGATGTGGCCAGACTTTTCACTCCATGCGATCACATGGAGTTTGTTCCTCCAGGCATGCGATCGCATGGCCGCCATTCCCTGCTCACAATGCAACTTAAACGTGGGCTGCTCGTATTAATATATTATATAATATAATATATATAATTTTATATAATTATATATATATATTATATTATATTCTTATGCATAGTTGAATTGTACTTTTAGGTCCGTTGCGTCGCGCGTTTCTTCTCGGCTCAGGTCCCGGTTCCGAATTTTCGAACGTCCTTTCATACTATTTAATATCTTGTACTTTGCGTTTTGCGTCTCGTACTCTTGTAACTTTTAGACGTTTCTCATCAATAATTTTAACCTCTTGGATTGTACTTTTTTACTTTTTAGCTTTTTGGTCGTTTGCGTCTTCAAGTCGTCGAATCTGTCTTTTGTCTTCACCTTTTATTATTTAAACGAATATCACTTGTAAATAGAACAATTGCAACTAAAAGCTTGTCTTTCTTGAAGGATAATGCTATGAAATATATGTTCGTTTTTAGCATTATCACATATGTTGGTCAATAAATGTCTAACAAGCTAGGTCGGGTCATAGTGTATCACAATCCTAATGCTCGAGACCGACATGCAAAAGTTAATAAAAGTCATCTCAAAAGTCAATCTGACCCAATATGATCTTTAAATCTATACATGTTTATTATATTAACATAGTATAAGTCTTGATAATTGAACGAATTTATAATTTATCAAACTCAAAATATTATTTATTTCAGGAGCTATATTATATTTGAATTATCATGGCAATCGAAAATATTTTATTATTTCACATAGTTTTTCAATACTTGTAAAATCAGATTATAGTGTTTATAAAGTTTTAAAACATGATTAGACGGTCAACTTTGACAACTGTTCAACAAAAAGAGACGTGCCTTATATAGAAATTCATTTACTCGATTAGTAATATCTAAAAATCCAATTTATCAATCTCATAGACAAGTTGTTTAAATATTAATTTACAGTTTCAAACACAATTTCAATTAACGTCAAACATAATTCATTTGATCATATCTTTTAATCCGTTTATCGAAATCACGCTATTTCTAAATGAAAAGTTATTAATTTTTCGATAGTTTCCAACGACATGCATATCATATACTTTATATCAATATTGTGATTCAATATTGCAGGAAAGTACGTAGACGCAACAGAGATGATAAACACTAGGTTTGACTTGCGAACAATACCCACGAACATTACCCATAACCTCCATAGCTATAACCCATAATTTCCTTAGCTTTGACTTATTTGAAAACTAGGTTTGAAATCATTTGAGCAGAACTTCGTCGTAGTATTTTATGTATAATACTACTAATAATAATACTCCTAACTATAAGATTAATAATAATATTAATCTTAATAATAATAATAATAATAATAATAATATAAATAAAAATAAATATACTATGGAGTATGTGAATTAGATAGAGAGATAGATTGAATTGTGAAATGGTTCGGCAGGATTGATAGAATATATATATATATATATATATATATATATATATATATATATATATATATATATATATATATATATATATATATATATATATATAATATATATATAATATAATAATATAGAAAATAAAAACGTGACAATTAACATTCAATAATATCTGCCGACAGTTTTCGCGGACCGGTATTTCGTACCCTGTTGCTAATAATTGACGGGTAAAAGTATAAATAAAAAATATTTCACTTTTTATAATTGAATACATATATTTATTTTGGTCTTAAGCTTTATAAAACTAGTTGTAAAAAGGTTCATTTATTTATAAAATTACTATATACGTTCGACGTGGAGTGTACGTACTAGTCTGCTGATCATTATGTGCCACCATAAATTACTGAATTCGTTTAATTCAATCGAATTAACGAATTTTAATATTTTAAAAAGTCATATTTATTAAATACTTCGGGGGAATTTTATGTAACTTATAATTAATAATTTCTATCATGTCGCTTTCATGTGAATAGTAAATTAATTAATTTCGTTTAATTTACTATTCATATAAATAGTAAATGAATTAATTTCGATTCAACTATTTAAGTTACGTTGTTGTACGTTGTGCTCTACAACTTGTACATCTTTGATTTAACTTCGTGTCTTCTTAAAAACTAAAAAAATTACATCATAAAAATAAAATGATTATATAAGTAAACTTTTTAATTCGAAACTGCATCATTCAATAGTAAATTTTTATCATTTCGTATATAAATATTATTCGCATGTTTTCGTGTATATATATATATACACACACACACACACAATTACATAATTATCATAAGTTACGACGTTCGTGAATCGTCAGACAAACATGGTGGTCAACCGTTATATAAAAACTTCTTTTCAAAAGTTTTATAACTTGTCATAATTCATTACTTATCATGTCGGAAACATTTATAGTTTTGGTTCATAATAAGTCAAAATTTTTCGGGTCGTCACATTATGACTACGTAATACTAATTGTTATTTTCTAATGACAATTACTTGGCTTATTGGTTGCTTAATTATGCTTAGTAATTTACTAATGCACACTAGTTAGTCTTAATGGACTTTTTACCTTAATGGACTTAGCCTACCCTACTCTAGCTAATGGACTTTTAAGTTAGCTCAATTTTAATGGAATTATGACCCATAAAAATTAAGATAAAAACCCATTTAGGTGAGCCAACATACTAGCATTTTTGTTAGCCATTACTACACATGTCGCATGGGATCCCAGCAACAAGTACCACCTTTAGACCACCACCATGCAAAAAGCAAAGTTTGTCTCCCCCTTGTCCCCTAAACCCACAGCCAAACCCCCACCACAACCACTATAAATATCAAGCCTCATTCTTCATTTCACACTTCATGTCATTCTAATTTTTACACACACTTGCTCTCTAATTTTCTCTCTAGTCTTTCTCACACTAAAATTGTAAGTTCTTGAATTTCATTTCTTCTTATTTTTCTTATTTAATTTCGACATCATCATCATCATCATCATCATCAAAGGATCAAGCTTTTTAGCTTTTTGATCTTGTTATATCTTGTAGATTCAAACTTTGATTTGAATCCTTTAAGAACATGAAAGATTCAAGCTTTATAGCTTTGGATCTTCATTACTTTGTTGGATCTAAGTTTTAAGGCTTAAGATCACTTTATTTTGTTAAAAGATCAAAACTTGTGTTTATGATCTTCATGTAACTTGTAGATCTAGCTTTTTTGCTTTAAGGATCTTCAAGAACATTAAAGATCCAAGCTTTCTAGCTTAGGGTTTCATTATTTTGTTTAGATCTAAGCTTTTTAAGTTTATGATCTCATTACTTTTACTAGATCTTAGCTTTCTAGCTTATAGTCTCATTAATCTTGTAAAGATCCAAGCTTTCTAGCTTAGGGTTTCTTAACACTTGAGATCTAAGTTATTATTTTAGATCTCAATTACTTGGAACCTTTCTATGAGTTTATTGGTGATAAAAATCAAGTCTTCATCATCTCATATGATGAAGATGCATAAACTTGTGTCAAAAGGACAAAGGTTGAAGCTTTATTGTGTTTATACAATAAAGAGACAACTTTGATGTTCAAAACTTATAGAAAGTTAGCTTTTATTTTTAGTTGTGTGTTGATGGTTAAAACTTGGTCATAATGATGCTAAAACATCAAAGAGTTGTACACTTGAGGCTTATACGCATCAAGGATGAGAACCGTGATGAGCATCAAGCACCAAAAAACCCACCGGAGCACTTGTTTCTGTTTTTCAGGGTCTGATCAGACCCCTGGGGCTTCTGGAAAGTTTATTTACAGATATTTTGGTTTGATTAGATGACTTTTCATTTAAGACTCACCTAAATCCGATATACAGTTTAGGATTTATAGCCTTTCGAAAATCACTACGCCTTCGTAACGACGTGCTGAAATTTCTGACCTACTCGCGCTTGAACCGTCGCCGCGGTCAAACTACATCGAGTTAGAATCTGAAAACTGGACAGCAGTAATAGGACTCACAAACGGAGCCTTGGCCACTGGCTACGCATCACTTAAGTTTGTATAGAGGTCGCAGCAGCTGTCCGAAGTCAGCCCTTTGTTTCGATCTCTATTCTTGTTGAAAACTTACTTTATCTTTCACGAATGATGATGATGATACTTAAGACTTAATATAATCACTTTTAAACCCTTTGGGACAATATACTGACTTAGTAACCTTTGACTTAGGTTGAGGACCTTTCGGACCGACTTACTACTTGCATACTTTTCATATCGACTTTTACCGCATCATTTCACTGTGAGTTATAGCTTCCTTTTTACTTTACTATTTTTGGGACTGAGAATACATGCGTTTTTTTTATTTTTTTACATACTATACACGAGTACTTAAACTTTATATATGTGTGGGTGATATAACGGCACAAAGATTCCCCAAAGCACGGTAACATTTAATCATTGGTTTTTGAACTGGTGAACGCGAATATTAGATATGGATCCATAGGGTTTGACATCCCCACTCGGGCTAGTTGCGCTAGCATTTAACAGGTGTTTAATACTTCGAGAACATATGCACTCGCCAAGTGTACTTTTAGGGGGTGATATTTATTTTACGTTAAGTTAGTTACCGTGTGCCCACGGATAATCATATACTTTATCATACGGATTTGAGATACTGTTTTGAATACGAAATCTCGTGGTCTACATTACATTGTTGCTTACAATCAAACTATAGCTCACCAACATTCGCGTTGACTTTTTAAAGCATGTATTTCTCAGGTGCTTAGACGTTGTTGCTTCCACTGTTAGACTTGCTGTTATAGTCTTAGTGTTATAGACTTGCTGTTACAGACTCGCTGTGTTAGACTTCCGCTGCATTGTTTAGAGATGTCTCAATCATGGAACTTTTACTTTGCATTCATAACTTATGTTTCAATTGAACAATGGTTTTGTAATGACCTTTGTGTCACGTACTTATGTTAATGCTTTCTTTTCGTAGAAACACGTTATCCTTGTAAAACATTTGACGTTGGTAAAGACGTCATATTTTGTAAAACATTTGACGTTGGTAAAGACGTCATCCTTTGTAAAACATTTGACGTTGGTAAAAACGTTACCTTTTCATGAATGCAAAACTTGTTTTAAAACAGCATATAGTATTATGTCGTGTAATGGACCTGTTGTTGATGATCCGTACATGATGGTTTTGTACGGGGCGTCACAGACCTCCACGCGAATATCTCGATTTTCTTTGGAACATACTTGTTGTGAATGGTTTCCTTATTTTGGAAGGAGCTGTGTAAGATTTTTTCATCAATGCGAATCGACATTTCTCTACTCTTGAAGACCCCGCTGCCATCCCATTGCCATTTCCATGAATCGAAGTCACTGTTGTTGAAGTGAGCCGTTTGTAATGTGGCCTGCAGTTGCAGCAGGTCATCTATATTTCTCCCCTAAATAGTTTTTGCCCAATGCCAGTTGAAGTCAACCCCTTCGACGCCTTTGGATAGTCGATCACCAACCATTACATCCTTGTAGAGTTCTAGTTGGAATAGTCTTGGAAATCGGTCCTTTAACCTGTGATTACCTATCCAAAGATCCTTTCAAAAGAATGTGTCCAAACCGTTACCAATTTCACGTGTAAACGAAAGAGTGAAAGGTAAGCCACATTTTTGAGAGGCTAGAACCCACACCCCTGATATAATGCTAAATAGAACGCGAATGATTTAAATTTGATAAATCCAACCCCCTTTCCCGCCCACGAATGCTTTTGATTATTTTGACCCAAATTGCATTTTTTTCAACTCGAAAACGCCACCACCACTTAGAGAGTAAAGCTAGGTTTTTTGCTTTTAAAGAGCCTATGTTTAACCCCCTGCCTCGTATGCTACAAGGATATCATCCCATTTTACCCAAGCCAATTTGGTTTGGCCATCTTCTCCCGACCCGCCCCAAAAGAACTTATGACGTAAACTCTCAAGAAGGTTGATGACACATGTAGGAGCTTGAAAGAGTGAGAAGTAGTACAACGGTAAGCTTGAGAGAACCGATTTGATTAATGTATTTATATTGATTTAAAGTTTTTTATTTTTATTTTTATTTTTTGTTTTTATTTTTATTTTTTGCTTTAAAAAAAGTATTTTAAAGTATAAATATGGAATTAAATTTAATATAGTATCCTTAAATATGTAACCCTTAAATTATGTTTAACATTGTCTATACTTTAATTACGACTCTAGTTTTTGAGTTGACAGCAAGCGTCGATTTATTGGCGACTTTACTGACTCTTAGAGCCTAAAGTATTTCAGGCAGGATTTAAAACCCATGAAAATTTATTTTACCATTTTCATAGCGTCTCAATTTTATTTTTAATTTAATATAATATTTTTTTAAAAAATTTCCTACTTATTGGCCGGAGGTCCTTTCAGAAGCAATCTTTCTATCCGTCGAATAGAGAGAGAGATGACTTTCTCTACTTTTGAGAGTGTTTTCACTCTGGATAGAGAAATGACTTGTTTTTATTCTCGGATATGGGAAGGATTGTCTACATCTCACCTCTACATACACCACTTATGTGGTATTGGGTTTTGTTGTTGTTGTTGTTGTTGTTGTTGTTGTTGTTGTTGTTGTTGTTGTTGTATTGTCTATACTTTAATATTGATTTCTACGAGGCTTAACTTTAATATGTATATTTATATTTATATTTTTATTTATTCACGGTAATTAGGAATTACAAATTAGAATTATAAAATTAATTTATCTATTTAAATACGTTAGCATAATCTTAACCGTAACTACTATCCTTAGTAGTTTCCTTAAAATATTTACTATCAATTTCCTTTTTTTAGGAAAAAAAAAAAACTTTTGGTGTTATATTCATAAAAAGCCAAAAACGGATGTTTGACAATTTATATCTCCATCCACAATAATTCAACTTTAGGAGACAAATTTGCAATTCATATCTCGTGATTGATTCTATACAGTTATTATTCTTATGTATAAATAGATGATGAATGTAAGAAAGAACACACACCAATTTCTTACAAGAATAAGAAATATATATTGCTATTTCTCTCTACTATTAATTCTTCATACTCCAAAGAATTTATCAAAGCTTAGGCCAAAGGTAGTTAAAACTATTAACTCTTAACACGTTATCAACACGATTATCTCAACATTTATAATATGGTTGGCTCTGCCACCTAAATAATATATGGTCGGTTATACCGCCTAAATAATATATGGTCGGTTATACCGCCTAAATAATATATGGTCGACACTGTCGCCTAATTTTCATTTATGTTTACTAACATTTATTTTCTGTATACTAACATTTACATTTATGTTATCTAACATTTATTTATAGTACCTAATTTTCGTTTATGTTTACTAACATTTATTTCTGTATACTAACATTTACATTTATATTATCTAACATTTATTTATAGTTACTTACATTTATTTATTGCATACTAATGTTTATTCTTAAAACTATTAGTTATGCATAATACGTTTATTTTTATTAGTCATTATCTTAATCTTCGTATTGATAGTAAATGTATTCATAGTAAATATATTTATACTAATTAAATTCTTTTATTAAAATTATTTTAATACAACGGTAACATAACGGTCATTAATATTAATTAACGATGTTACAACGGTCATATATACATAATAGTTGTTAACGTCGATTGACGACGTTACAACGACTATATTTTTCAAATATAAATTAAACATCACCGTTTTCACATTTTCACAAATCAATCTTCATTTTCTCAAATTACTAATCTCAAAAGTTTTTTTAAAAGATGATTAACTCAAGGATAATTTTTCCTACTGTATTGGTCATACTAGCTATCATCCTTGTTGCTAGTACACCACCAGAATATATTTTATCCTTCCCTTATGGTTTTATTATTTGTAATCATGTCATTATTTTGTTGTTTGCTACTTATGAATTTAAACTAATTCTAATTTCATGTTGTTATTTGTCTATGAATAAAAATTGATTATGATTTATTTTGTTCATCTTTCTGAAAATAGAAAATGTCAAACTTATCAAAGCTTGAGTTTGACCCCCTTGACGTATCGGGAACAAACTACACATCATGGGTCATGGACGTAGAAATAAATCTTAGATCATTGGGTATTCTAGAAACTTTAAAAGAAAACAATACTTGTTCTGATCAAGATATATTAAAATCAATTGCTTTTATTCACAAACATATTGATATTACCTTAAAACATATGTATCTCACTAGGAAAGATCCACATGTTTATGGGAAAGTATCAAGAGTAGATTCGATAATCAAAAAGAAATATTACTCCCAGCTGCGATGGAAGAATGGAGAAATCTAAGGTTCCAAGACTTTAAAAAGGTAAGTGAATACAGCTCGGCCATGTTCAAGATCTGTTCAAAGCTTCAATTCCGTGGTCAAGAAATAAGTGATACTGATATGATGGAGAAAACTTTCTCCACAATGCATTCTGCAAACATAATTATACAAGAAAATTTGAGATTGCAGAATTACAAAACTTTTTCCAAACTTCAAACTTATCTCTTAGTTGCAGAAGTAAATAAAGAATTACTGGTGAAGAATCAAGAATCTCATCCTACGGGTGCGCTAGCATTCCCTGAAGCTAATGCTATTAACAAAAATATTAATAAAAGAAGAAATGCACATGGACGAGGACGTGGGCGAGGTCGTGGTCATATTGGCCAAAACCATCATCATGAAAATTACCATAACAATAATAAAAATCATAACTATGTTCGAAATCACCCTTATAGTAATGGTCGTGGTGGTGGTCGTGGTCATAATAGTTATGGTGGTCGTGGTCGTGGACAAAGAAATAATAATCCACAAAATTATAAATTTCAACAACCATACAATCTCACAAATCATAATGTTGAAGGAAGCTCTTCAAAGAATATTGAAGATTCTTGTTATCGATGTGGTAAAATTGGCCATTGGTCTAAAAACTGTCGAACAAATCAATATTCTGTTAATCAATATCAAGAATCCCTAAAGGGAAAAGGAAAAGAGGCAAATCTTGTGGATGACCTTGATACAAAAATCAATGAGCCAACAAGTGACTACTTTAATGAATAAAATTCCTATTATATGTCCCTACCAAATAAATTGTAACGACCCGGCTTTTTCGAATTGCTTTTGTGCTTTGTGCTTTCGCGAAATTGCGTATATGTGCGTACTGAGCTAGTTTATGCTCTGGGATCTTATTTAATGATTAATTACTTTCATTAATATCTTACAACGTGCTATTAAGTGTGTAATCACTTAACTTGATCCCCGAATGCTTTTACGACCGTTGGTGTCACTTGACGTTTTTAACGAACTGCGTACTGCGTACACGTTTAACTTTTGTCGTAACCAGAACATTACTACTACGAAATATTAATTGTTATTTTATAATAACAATTACTTGGGTTTTTGGATGCTTAATTACGCTTAGTAATTTACTAGAGCACACTAGTTAGTCTTGTTGGACTTTCTACCTTATTGGACCTTAGCCCACCGTACACTAGTTAGTGGACTATTTAATTAGCCCAATTATAATTAAATAGTGACCCATTAATAAGTAAGATAAATGCCCATTTATTAGAGGGAACATACTAGCATTTTTGTCAAGTATTATCCTTAATGTTGCATGGGATCCTAACATAAGCACCAACTTTAGACAATCATTAACCAAAAAGCAAAAAGGTGTCCCTCCTTGTTCCCCCCATAACCCACGGCCATGTACCCCTCCCCACACCCTCAACACCTATAAATACAAGCCTTATTCCATCCATTTTACACTTGCTCTCATTTGCATTTTGATAATGCTAAAAACAAACATATATTTCATAGCATTATTCCTCAAGAAAGACAAGCTTTTAGTTGCAATTGTTCTATTTACAAGTGATATTCGTTTAAATAATAAAAAGTGAAGACAAAAGACAGATTCGATGAATTGAAGACGCAAAGGTCCAAAAAGCTCAAAAGTACAAAGTACAATCAAAGAGGTTCCAAATATTGATGAGAAACGTCTCGAAATTACAAGAGTACAAGATTCAAAAATGCAAAGTACAAAATATAAAATTGTACGCAAGGACGTTCGAAAATCCGGAACCGGGACATGAGTCAACTCTCAACGCTCGACGCAATGGACTAAAAATTACGAGTCAACTATGCACATAAATATAATATAATATATAATTAATTCTTAAAATTAATATATATATTATAATATATTTATAAATCATCGGCAAGAAAGTAGCCAAAGGAGGGTGAGCTGTATTTTCAAACTCCACAACTCGCGGAGTTTGAAGGCAAAAATTGCCGCGAGTCGCGGAGTACCCCTGAACTCAATTCCCTATAAAGCCAAACTAATTCTGATCATTTTTATAATAAAAATTCAATCTCTCTATATATGTATACGTAAATATATTTATATTTATATTTTAATTTTAATTTTAATTATAATTCTAATAATAAGGGTATGTTAGCGAATGTTGTAATGGTGTAAGTCGAAATTCTGTCCGTGTAACGCTACGCTATTTTTAATCATTGTAAGTTATGTTCAACCTTTTTACATTAATGTCTCGCAGCTAAGTTGTTATTATGCTTATTTAATCCGAAGTAATCATGATGTTGGGCTAATTACTAAAATTGGGTAATTGGGCTTTGTACCATAATTGGAGTTTGGACAAAAGAACGACACTTGTGGAAATCAGACTATGGGCTATTAATGGGCTTTATATTTGTTTAACTAAATGATAATTTGTTAATGTTAATATAAAGATTTACAATTGGGCGTCCCTATAAATTACCATATACACTCGATCGGACACGATGGGCGGGGTATTTATATGTACGAATAATCGTTCATTTAACCGGACACGGGAATGGATTAATAGCCACTAGAATAATTAAAACAGGGGTGAAATTATGTACAAGGACACTTGGTATAATTGATAACAAAATATTAAAACCTTGGGTTACACTCAGTCGACATCCTGGTGTAATTATTAAACAAAGTATTAAAATCTTGTTACAGTTTAAGTCCCCAATTAGTTGGAATATTTAACTTCGGGTATAAGAATAATTTGACGAGGACACTCGCACTTTATATTTATGACTGATGGACTGTTATGGACAAAAACCAGACAGACATATTAAATAATCCAGGACAAAGGACAATTAACCCATGGGCATAAAACTAAAATCAACACGTCAAACATCATGATTACGGAAGTTTAAATAAGCATAATTATTTTATTTCATATTTTATTTCCTTTATTTTATATTTAATTGCACTTCTAATTATCGCATTTTATTTATTGTTATTGTATTTAATTGCACTTTAATTTTTGTACTTTTTAATTATCGCAAGTTTATTTTATCGCACTTTTATTTATCGCAATTTCATTATCGTTATTTACTTTACGCTTTAATTTAAGTCTTGTATTTATTTTTAATATTTTACATTTGGTTTTAACTGCGACTAAAGTTTTAAAATCGACAAACCGGTCATTAAACGGTAAAAACCCCCCTTTATAATAATAATATTACTTATATATATA
Organism: Rutidosis leptorrhynchoides; assembly: GCF_046630445.1. Lineage (NCBI taxonomy): Eukaryota > Viridiplantae > Streptophyta > Magnoliopsida > Asterales > Asteraceae > Rutidosis > Rutidosis leptorrhynchoides. The sequence continues at coordinate 507,755,054 of NC_092336.1, forward strand.
TATTTGTATTTTTATAAAAGTAAACTAATATAGCGTTAAGCTTTGTTTAAAGATTTTCTCTATGGAACGAACCGGACTTACTAAAAACTACACTACTGTACGATTAGGTACACTGCCTATAAGTGTTGTAGCAAGGTTTAAGTATATCCATTCTATAAATAAATAAATATCTTGTGTAAAATTGTATCGTATTTAATAGCATTTCCTGCTAAAATTTAATAGTATTTTATACCCCTTAGCTTTGACAGCAAGTTATTTTTGGCGCCGCTGCCGGGGACAATCTAGCTTAAAAGCCGGAAGCGCAACGATACAAAAAAAAAGATTTTTATTTTTAGTTTACTTTTATTAAAATTCACTTTTGTAAAAATACGTTTTAAATATTCGAAAATATAAAAAGAAAAACAAAAATTTATATATTTTTAAGATTTTGTTAAATATTTAAGTTTTATAAAGTTTCTTTATTTTTATTTTATAAAAATATAAGTTTTATTTAAGTATTTTATTTTTATTTAAAACATAAAAACAAAAACCGTAAAAAAAAACATATATAAATCTATTTTTAAGATATTTTTTCTATTTTTATTTTAGTTTTAAAATATAAGTTTTTATTATATAAATATTTTAGATTTTAAAATAGAAAACAGAAAAAAAAAACACGTCTAATTTTAAACTGTACTTGAGTTGAAAATTGGAATCCCGCGACTCGCGGAGTTTGCAGCCTCGAATACCGCGACTCGCAGAGCAGCCCTGACACCCGTGACTGAAACCCTAATTCACATTAAATACGGAGTAATTATTAATTATTATTATTATTAACCCTAATTACTTATTATTATTATAATTAGTTTTACTTTTTATTTAATTTATATTTTAGTTAAATTAGTTTAATTAAATTGTAAAATTAATAGTTTTAATAAATAATTAATATAAAAATAATATTTTTATAAAATTTGTACTTTTTACAACTTTTTGTATATTTTTATATTTTGTCCCTTTTTAATCGTTTTAGCGTAATATTTGTATTTTTAGCTCATATTTAGTTTTAAACTTAGTTTTTGCCATAGTTATTTTTACTTCTAGATTTTTAGGTTTTGCCGTAGAATTCCTTAAGTGCTTTTTCTTTAGACTAAGATTTAAGTGCTTTAGAATTTTGCGACGCCTTTTTAAGTTTTAGTTTCTTTTTAAGTTATTTCCATTTGGGATTTAGTTTTTCCTGTAAGCTTTAATATTTTTAGACGACTTTTACCTATGTATCAATTATCATTCCAATTAGTAATCTCAATTTGCGATTATAATTTTAAGTTAGTTGTAGTAATAAGGTTAGGTTAGTCAAGTGTTTTTAAGTTTTATAAGTTTCTTTTATTTTTCCGTCACCTTTTATTTTTCAACCATTTTTCTTTTTCGACCTTTTTCGACGCTCTTTTTCTTTCTTATTTCTCGCTATTCTAGTTTTAGGACATAGATTTTTATTCTACTTCTTATCTAAATTTCTTAAAATTACGAAAATTTATTTTAAGTGGTTAAATTGATAGACATCAAAATTTTCTGGTTCGTAGTAATAGTTGGATTTGTATGTGGACCGGGTTATTGGAGCCAAACAGTCCTCAATTATATTGAGACCAAACGAATCCTGCCCTCTGCTGCATCTTTTGGCTATTCGAAACGTGGGCAAAATCAGAAAAGTCTATTAATTGGATAACTTATTATAATTTTTCTTTCCTTTTAAAAACTAATAGGATATTCAGTGAATGCACCGAGCAAGACGTTCACCACCTGTAACTAGATCAAGACATCTAACTAATATTGTCACCGTTGATAATCCATTTTTTGAACCCGACCTCACAATTGAGAATCCGGAGAATATTCAGGGACGATTCGTAGATCCTGAACCACTAAACTTTCCTCCGGAACCACCAATCATTCAAACAGAGATTGTTGAGGAACGAACCATTAAATCAGAATCCTCTAGTGATTCCGATTCAACAAATTCAATTATGGAAGTAACAGAACCATTAAGTATGGAAGACCGAATGAGAGCTAAAAGCACTAGCCAAGTTCACGCAATTACTCATCCAGACATTAATGCGCCAGATTATGAAATCAAAGGACAAATTCTACACATGGTGACTAATCAATGCCAATTTAGTGGTGCGCAGAAGGAAGATCCAAATGAATATCTACGTACCTTTAATAGGATCTGCACACTATTTAAAATCCGAGAAGTAGAGGATGAACAGATATATCTCATGTTATTTCCCTGGACTTTAAAGGGAGAAGCCAAAGATTGGTTGGAATCGTTACCTGAAGGGGCGATTGATACATGGGACATTTTAGTTGAAAAATTTCTTAAACAATTCTTTCCTGCATCTAAAGCCGTAAGACTTCAAGGAGAAATTGTTACGTTCACACAGAAACCGAATGAAACTCTATATGAGGCGTGGACAAGATTTGGAAAGTTATTAAGAGGATGTCCGCAACATGGTTTAGACACCTGTCAAATAGTACAAATATTCTACCAAGGATGCGACATCACTACAAGGAAAGATATAGATATAGCAGCTGGTGGTTCTATTATGAAGAAAACCGAAACTGATGCTTACAAAATTATTGATAACACTGCTTCCCACTCACATGAGTGGCACCAAGAAAAAGATATCATTAGATCATCTAAAGCAGCTAGAGCCGATTCTAGCCATGACTTAGATTCCATTTCCGCAAAGATAGATGCTGTGGAGAGACGAATGGAAAAGATGACTAAAGATATTCACTCAATACGAATTAGTTGTGAGCAGTGTGGAGGACCACATTTGACAAAAGATTGTCTCAGTATTGAATTAACAATGGAACAAAGAGAGAATATTTCATACATAAACCAAAGGCCTGGAGATAATTATCAGAATAATTATCAACCGCCAAGACCAATTTACAATCAAAACCAGAATTATAACCGAAATATTCCATACAACAACCAACAAGGTCCTAGCAATCAACAAGTATCTAACAATACTTACAACCAGCAAAGACCTAATTTTCAAAACAAACCACCACAAACCGATGATAAAAAGCCGAATTTAGAAGATATGATGACGAAGCTAGTTGAAAATCAAACGCAGTTTTTCACATCTCAAAAACAAACTAATGAACAAAATGCTCAAGCATTTAGAAATCAACAAGCTTCTATTCAAAATCTGGAATAAGAAGTAAGTAACCTAGCAAGGTTAATAGGTGAAAGAAAACCGGGAAGTTTACCTTGTGATACAACTGCTAACCCCCGGAATGAAACAGCTAAAGCCATTACCACAAGAAGTGGTACAACACTTAAACCACCTGAAATACCTGTAACTTCTGATGAAACTATTCCTACTCCACAAGAACCACAACCTGAACAAGATAAGGAAACAGAACCGATAGTTGAAAAGGTTAATGAAGATAACACAGTTAAGGCTAAACCTTATGTTAAACCATACCAACCACCACTTCCTTACCCGAGTAAATTGAAGAAAGAGAAACTTGAAGCCGAGCAATCCAAATTCTTGGATATGTTTAAACAGATAAATGTAAATCTTCCTTTCATTGATGTGATTTCAGGAATGCCTAGATATGCTAAATTCTTGAAAGATCTGATCACGAATAGAAAGAAAATGGAAGAACTCTCGGCTGTTACTATGAACGCTAATTGTTCAGCAGTGCTGTTGAATAAGATACCAGAAAAATTATCTGATCCAGGAAGTTTCACAATTCCATGTTTTCTGGGTAGTCTTAGTTCAATAGAAGCATTGGCAGACTTAGGTGCTAGTATAAATTTAATGCCGTTTTCACTATACACTAAACTAGACCTTGGAAAATTGAAACCAACAAGAATAAGCATACAACTAGCCGATAGATCAATAAAATATCCTAGAGGGATAATGGAGAACATGCTAGTTAAAGTTGGTACTTTAGTATTTCCAGTAGATTTTGTTATTCTGGACATGGAAGAAGATTCTCAAGTTCCTCTCATATTAGGAAGACCATTCTTAAACACGGCTAAAGCAATGATAGACGTGTTCGGTAAGAAACTGACCCTAAGTATAGAGGACGAGAGTGTTACCTTTTCAGTTGATAGAGCAATGCAACAGCCGCAATCTGCAGATGATACATGTTATTATATTCAAACTATAGATGCACATGCAGAATTGTTAGAAGAATTTCCAGAATTACAAGGAACAGGAGAATGTTCTTTAGGAGAAGGAACAGAACAAATTGATGAAGCTGAAATGTTAGCTACACTAATAGCTAATGGATATGAACCAACAACAGAAGAAATTCAAATGCTAAAAGAAGAATACAGATATCGATATAAATCATCGATAGAAGAACCTCCGAAATTAGATCTAAAGCCACTTCCAAACCATTTAGAATACGCTTATTTACATGGTGAATCTGAATTACCTGTAATAATATCGTCTTCTCTTACTGAAAATGAGAAATCACAACTCATTTCTGTGTTGAAAGCTCATAAACCAGCTATTGCATGGAAGATTCATGATATTAAAGGAATAAGTCCTTCGTATTGCACACATAAAATCCTTATGGAAGAAGGTCATAAAACGTATGTGCAACGCCAACGAAGACTAAATCCTAATATGCAAGATGTTGTTAAGAAGGAGATTATTAAACTGCTAGATGCAGGTTTAATTTATCCAATTTCTGATAGTCCATGGGTAAGCCCAGTTCAATGCGTACCTAAGAAGGGTGGCATGACTGTCATTACAAATGAGAAAAATGAGCTTATTCCTACTAGGACTGTAACAGGATGGCGTGTATGTATTGATTATAGAAAATTAAATGACGCCACCAGAAAAGATCACTTTCCCTTACCTTTCATTGATCAAATGTTGGAAAGATTAGCCGGAAATAGTTACTATTGTTTTCTTGATGGATTTTCCGGATATTTTCAAATTCCAATAGCACCCGAAGATCAAGAGAAAACCACATTCACGTGCCCTTATGGTACTTTTGCTTACAAACGCATGCCATTTGGACTTTGCAACGCCCCTGCAACCTTTCAAAGGTGTATGATGGCGATTTTTCACGACATGATAGAAGAATGCATGGAAGTTTTCATGGATGACTTTTCAGTCTTCGGTGATACATTTGAAACATGTCTAGCTAATCTTGAACGAATGCTTATTAGATGCGAACAATCAAATCTAGTACTTAATTGGGAGAAATGCCATTTCATGGTTAAAGAAGGCATCGTTCTTGGACATAAAATTTCAAAAGAAGGAATTGAAGTGGATAGAGCTAAAGTAGATGTAATTGCTAAACTTCCACATCCCACCAATGTTAGAGGAGTTAGGAGTTTTCTAGGGCATGCCGATTTTTACCGACGTTTCATAAAAGATTTTTCTAAAATTGCCACTCCTATGAATAAATTCCTAGAAAAGGATGCTCCATTCATCTTTTCATATGAATGTATCAAATCTTTTAATATTCTTAAAGAGAAACTCACTAATGCGCCGATCATGATAACACCGAATTGGAATCTACCATTTGAACTAATGTGCGATGCAAGTGATTTTGCAATGGGAGCCGTTTTAGGACAAAGGATTGAAAAACGATTTCAACCTATATATTATGCTAGTAAGACGTTACAAGGAGCACAAACAAATTATACAACTACTGAAAAAGAACTCCTTGCTATTGTCTTTGCTTTTGACAAATTTCGATCATATCTCGTTCTAGCAAAAACGGTGGTCTATACCGACCATTCTGCTCTTAGATACCTATTTTCGAAACAAGATGCTAAACCACGATTAATCTGTCACGACCCTACTTTTTCCGTTATCTTTTTCCGTAAATTATTTAACGACCGTTAACTGTTAGTGTGCCACGTCATTTCTATGACCTATATTATTATTTTTGTAATAATATATATATAATAATTATTATGTGTTATATGAATATATGTATTCATATTTTATTTTGTACGTTCCTACGTCTCGCGGATTTCCATCCGGCGAATCTTTTCGGTTTTTAAACCAACGGTCGAGCTTTCGGGATTTTTAAATCCTAAATATTTTAAATATGATATTTTATGATCATATTATTATTAGGTGTATTTATATTTATTTTTCGTCGCGCGTTTGTTATCTTTCCGGATTTTTAATCGCGTAAGCGTGTTTTCGCGTTTCGGGATTCGTTCGGGCTTTCGGGCCATCAGACTTTAAGCACTTAGCAAATTTGGCCCACCATGGGGCCCACCCTACCCATTTTCGGCCGAAGCCACAAGGGAGGGGGGATACACTCCCTTGTTTTCCCATATTTTGATTTATTTTATTTTTTTTCAAAATCTTATCTAAACCTAAAACCTAATTTTTTTCTTTCTTCCTCCCTTTCTCTCTTTTGGGCGACAACCACCACCACCATAAACATCATCACCATCAATCAAAATATTACTTGGATCATCAAATCGTTTATACAATCGTGTTCCTCTCTTCGTTCTCTACGCGATCATATACTTTGATTCTCGATTTGGGTATAAACCCTAACCCTAGCTTTTTGATTTTTCATATATATTACTGATTTTGTATGTTATATTATTAGTATGATGTATATTAGTTGTTGTAATGTTGTTTGGAGGCATAGAATTACTCGTTTGCTTATGATTTTAGTTTGTAAATTTTGGACAGCAGCATAATTCGTATTTTCTGACTTCGTAACTGATATGAATGTTAAAATAAAGTACATAAATGAGTTCCTCTCATCAAGACATTAATTTTAGACTCCGGATTCATGTCGTTTCGATTCCTGGAGCCCTAGATATGCTTAATTTGATTTTTTTTGTTAAAGATTGAAAGGTGTTCTTGGCATGAACAAGGTTGGGTCTGACTTTGTGACCATCCTTGGTGTCTTTAGGGTGTGTCATTTGGTTAGGACTGATGGTGGGACGAATTTTCATGTTCGGGTCACCTAAATCCGAGCCACGGTTCACCCGTTGTGCCCGAATTACTGTTTTGAGTAAATTGATTTTCCCAAGTGTTGTCATGGCTGATGTCCACGACTTAGGGACTGTTCTTGGAGTGTTCTTGAGTTCATAATTGTGTCGGGTGGTTTGAGTAGGTGAAGTTGCATATGTGGCTTGCCCGAAGCCGACACCCGGGGCTCAAGATACGACCCGATGAACTTTTAAACTTAAAAACTTATGGTTAATGATTTAACTTATGATAAAAATTATGGATTTCATTATTAATAAATTACTTTAGATAAAAGAAGTAATTATTATTATTTAAGACTTATGATATAAATATTTATTATATCATTTAATTATTAATTATAATTTAATTAACATTTTAATTAAACTTATGATTAATAATACTTTTATTATTAAAGGAAAATACTTATGATAAGTATTTACTTTATTTTTGAGAAATTATTATAAGACTTATAATAAAGAATAAATTATTATTTAATTATTATAAGACTTAATTATTATTTAATTATGATTTAATTATTAAATACTTATGATTTAATAATTTTAATTAGAAACTTATGATATAATTAATAATTCATTATTAATTTATAATACTTATGATATGATTTAAAGATTATTATTATTAATAATATTTATAATATGATTAATATTTAATTAATTAATTAAATACTTATGTTATACTAATTATAACATTTCAACTTATATTAACTTTAATAATTCATTTTATTTAATTAAACTTATGTTAAGACATTATTATACACTTTTGACTTTAATAAACATTATAACCTATGTTATTATTATAATTTACACTTTTCAAATTAATGTTGACTATGTTTGACCAATGTTGACTTTTGAGTTGACTTTCGGTTGACTTTGACTTTCAGTTGACTTCTGTTGACTTTCTAAATAAGGAAACTTTCCTAAAATAGAAACTTTCCAAAAATAGAAACTTTCCTAAAATAGAAAACTTTCCAAAAATGGAAACCTGCTAAAAATAGAAACTTTCTAAAAATAGAAAGTGTGTGTCCTTATGTTGTTCCAATCAAACCGATGCTTGCTGAGTAATGTTCTATGTCTACTTGCAACATGTACAATAGTTATCATACTAAGACTTGACCTAAGTTAGTTATTTATTTCGACCTGCTTTATTTATAGGTCGGCGTTGTGATCTTTCTTAATCACTTTACTTTACTTGCTGTTCGCTTGTTTGTGAGATTTTTTCAGTTGCTATTTAAGGTGAGTTATAGTCCCGTTTTTTTGCATACTTTTCAAAGTATACTTTTTGGGATGTGATTACATGCAGATTTTTATTTACGGTTAGACACAAGTAACCGTTAAATTTAATTATTCATTGTGAGTTGGACAAAAATATTCCCTAGTCTGGTAACTGTAATCATTGGTTTCTACCGGTGAACGCGAATCCTACGGATAGATCTATCGGGTTTGACAACCCCATTTCGAGCTAGTCGCGCTAGCAATTTATAATCGGAATGTTTAGTACTTCGTAATTTGTTGTAGATACACTGTCCAAGTGTATATTTTTATTGTGTTTGGCAAGGGTAAATAAAGGGTTAAGTGGTTACCAGGTGGCTCATTGATAATGGAATAATGTTTAATGTTTTCTAACATTTTTAAATCTTGTGGTCTAAAGTTTACTTATTTATTTAAACCTTTAATTCACTCAACCTTTGTGTTGACAGTTTACTTGCATGTTTTCACAGGTACTTGAGTTATTTGATGCTTCCGCTGTCGTTAGAAGAGTCTGCATGCATTTGGGCAGATTTTATGAAACTATTTATGAAACTTAAGTTTGCATTCTATTTTGGATAATTTAAATTGTGGGTTTGTTGGCAATGTTTTGTGTCAACTTTTGGTTCATTACTATGGTTGGTTGATTTTAAACTACTTAATTGGGTTTGTTTCCTTTTTGGGCAACATTTTGAAATAAAAGAATGCAACTTTGTTTATTTAATTCATTTAAGTCCGATCAAGCTATGGGACCAACTGACGGATCCGTTAAGTGTTTTGACGGGGTCGTCACATGTGGTATCAGAGCTCTGGTTGTAGGGAACTAGGCGGTCTTAATGTGGTCAACCCGTGGTTATTAGGGTGCATTAGAGTCTAGTCTACAGCCCGACCTTTTTGCTATAGCATTATTATGCATTTCATTTCGTATAAGTTATATTATTAGCTTTCATATCTTTTTAGTATGTGGTTTGCGGTTTTGCTGTTTGCAGATGTCGACTTCGAGCGATAACTCTGTTGCTGCTCCTGCTCCACCGTCTCCTGCTAGACGTCGTGCTAATCAACCATAGATCGATGATCCTGTTCATTACTATTTTTCTACCATTACTCATATGAACCGGGCTTATAATGAGGTGACACGTATTAACGCCCTTAGTGATTGTTTGCGCACTTTGCCACATAATGAAGTTATGGACGAGATTCGTGCCGACATGGGTAACTTTATCACTTTCAAGCATAGGGTTGAGGATGCGAACCGTAAGCGTGATCGAGAAGTTAATGCTAAGTTCGAGGCTCTCGAGAGCACTGTTCGTGTGTTGAAGGAAGAGTTGGATGTTGTGAAAGGGAAGTTGCGTAAGTATGAGGATCCTGCTGAGACTCATGCTGGACCAGCTTATCACACCCGCTCTAAGCGAATGTGATGTGATTATTCATATTGATTATCTATTTCATCAGACTTAATGTCCTTTTTATACATACATTTTGGGTTATGTACGGCGTTTTGCCGAGGATTTTATTAAGATTTTGTTATGGGATATTTTTTCATTATGTATGGATGGTTATTTTTATGACGTCTATTATCATGTTTTATTTCTGATATTATGGCTCTTGGCATGTTATATTATGCGTAATATATGTTCATGTATGTTAGGTGCTATGTATGTTGTATGATGTTATCATAAAATATGTATGCATGTGATGGTTATTTCTATAACAATCATAACTGTCATGTTATTACTCATAGTGTTAGTTGACTAATATCTTAATGGTTAGTCTTTTCGTGTTTTGATCTATTCCTTTATGACACTAGTATTATTCTTGGTACTAACGGATGTGTTATTCTATTTTGAAGATCATGCCTCCAAGAGAGTCCACTGAAGCGCGTATGCAACGCCTGATCAATGAAGGAATTGCTGCTGCCATGGCAGCAAATGCTAATGTTAACGCCAATGTGAACAACAACGTGGGATGCTCCCACAAAACTTTTATGGCTGGTCGACCCCAAGAATTCAGTGGTACGGAAGGACCAATAGGGCTTACTCGTTGGTTCGAGAAAATCGAATCTATTTTCAGGGTCAGTCGGGTCCGTGAAGAGGACAAAGTTAGTTTCGCTAGTTGCACTCTCAAGGATAGTGCCTTGACATGGTGGAACAATCTGGTTAGTAGTTTGGGAAGCGATGTAGCTTATGGTTTGGCCTGGAATGATTTTAAGGAAAGATTGATCACCCGCTATAGACCTCGGGGTGAGCTTAAGAAGCTAGAGGTTGAGCTCAAGAATTTAAAAATGCATGGCACCGAGTTAGATGCCTATGAACGAAGGTTTTTCGAGTTAACTTTGCTGTGTCCTAGGGTTTATGCGGATGAGGACCGCAAAATTGAGGCTTACATTGATGGTTTGTCCGAGAAGATTGAACACGAGGTTGAGTCCAGTGAACCCCAGACTATTGAGGCAGCTATGTCTATGGCCCACAAACTTAATGACAAGGTGTTGAGAAGAAGCAAGACTACAGTTGTTGAAAGTAGTGAGGAGGTTGTCAAGAAGGCTGATAATGGGAAACGAAAGTGGGATAACAACCGCAATCAAAACCAGGGTCAGCAGAAGAAACAGGATACCTCAGGTGCTAATAACAGAAATCAGCGTGTGTGTCCTCGTTGCTATAAAGCTCATGATGGTTACTGCACAGTTACTTGTAAGAGGTGCTCTAAGCAAGGGCACATTGCTAAAGATTGTACAGTGCTTTTGCCGGGGTCTGCTACTCCCGCGACTGGTGGTAATAATAATAATGTTGGTAATAGAGGTGGTAACGGTAACGGTAATGGGAAATCGAATAATGGAGGTAATCCAAGGGTTTGTTATGAGTGTGGGAAGCCGGGGCATTTCCGAGATGCTTGTCCCAACAAGAAGACTGCAGAGACTGCACGCGGCCGAGCGTTCAACATTAATGCAAAGGATGCTGAAGAGGATCCTAAGCTTGTTACTGGTACGTTCTCAGTCAACGATTTATCAGTTTATGTTCTATTTGATTCAGGGGCTGATTTAAGTTTCGTGTCGAGTAAATTAAGTCCGAGAATCAAAACGCCGTTAACTCCCTTAGACAATACTTATGTTGTTGAAGTAGCTAATGGTAAAGAACTTACTGCTAAGACTGTACACCGTAAATGTAACATTAATTTGGGTGGTAGGGATTTTGACATAGATTTGATACCGATTGAACTTGGTAGTTTTGATGTTGTTATTGGTATGGATTGGTTGTCTGCGAACCGTGCCGAGATCGTCTGTTATGATAAGGCTATTCGTGTTACTGATGTTATTGGAGAGCCACTGATGGTCTATGGAGATAAGAAATGCGCGCAGTTAAACCTTATTAGCTGTATGAAAGTTCGTAAACATCTCCGCAAGGGCTGTCATGCTATTCTTGCTCATGTTGTTGATTCTAGTAAAGAAGTGAAGAACGTTGATGGCGTTCCCGTTGTTAGGGATTTTCCCGAAGTGTTTCCTGATGATTTACCTGGCCTTCCGCCGCAACGCGCGGTAGAATTTCAAATTGATCTTGTTCCCGGTGCTGCTCCTGTAGCACGTGCTCCTTATCGTCTTGCGCCTTCTGAACTTCAAGAATTGTCGAGCCAACTCCGTGAGTTGTTAGACAAAGGCTTTATTCGTCCGAGTTCGTCCCCTTGGGGAGCTCCTGTTCTGTTTGTTAAAAAGAAGGATGGTTCTTTTCGTTTATGTATTGATTATCGTGAGTTGAATAAACTTACTGTTAAAAATCGTTATCCTCTTCCGAGAATCGATGATCTGTTCGATCAACTCCAAGGTTCTTCTGTTTATTCAAAGATTGATCTTCGTTCTGGCTATCATCAGTTACGCGTTAAGGAATCTGATGTTTCAAAAACTGCTTTTCGCACCCGTTACGGTCATTTTGAGTTTCTTGTTATGCCGTTCGGATTGACGAATGCACCTGCTGTGTTCATGGACCTCATGAACCGTGTGTGCAGACCCTATCTGGACAAGTTCGTTATAGTTTTCATCGATGACATTCTTATCTATTCTAAGAGTGATGAAGAGCACGAAGAACATTTGAGGTTAGTGCTTGATTTGTTAAAGAAAGAAGAGTTGTACGCTAAGTTTTCTAAGTGTGCATTTTGGTTAAAAGAAGTTCAGTTCCTTGGTCACATTGTTAGCAAACAAGGAATACAAGTTGATCCTGCTAAAATTGAGGCGATTGAAAAGTGAGAAACTCCGAAAACTCCTACTCAAATTCGTCAGTTCTTAGGATTGGCAGGTACTATCGAAGGTTCATCCAGGATTTCTCTCGTATAGCGAAACCTCTGACTGCTTTAACGCATAAGGGGAAAAAGTATGAGTGGAAGGATGAACAGGAGAATGCTTTTCAGATTTTGAAGAAGAAACTGACTACCGCTCCGATATTGTCTCTACCGGAGGGTAATGATGATTTTGTTGTTTATTGCGATGCATCACGACAAGGCTATGGTTGCGTTTTGATGCAACGAAAGAAGGTTATTGCGTATGCGTCACGTCAGTTGAAGGTTCACGAACAGAACTATACAACTCATGATTTAGAGTTGGGAGCTGTTATTTTTGCACTGAAGATTTGGAGACACTATCTTTTAGGTGTTAAGAGTACTGTGTACACCGATCATAAGAGTCTTCAACATATTCTCGATCAAAAATATTTGAACATGAGACAACGAAAATGGATTGAGACGTTGAATGATTATGATTGTGACCTTTTGTATCATCCGGGTAAAGCCAATGTTGTGGCTGATGCTTTGAGTCGTAAAGAAAGGGCTGAACCACGAAGGGTTAGAGCTTTGAATATGACAGTTAGATCAAACCTCGTTAGGCAGATTCTTGAGGCACAACAAGAAGCCTTAAAGGAGGAGAATTTCGTGAAAGAGAATGTAGCCAAAGTAGCTAAGAAGTTTGAAGTTCGAGCTGATGGAACTAGATACTTTGTGGGACGTCTTTGGGTTCCGAAGTTTGGAGGTCTTCGACAGTTGATTTTAGATGAGGCTCATAAGTCTAGATACTCTATTCATCCTGGTTCAGGGAAGATGTATCAGGATCTTAAGGAGCTGTATTGGTGGCATAATTTGAAGGGTGACATAGCTATGTATGTGTCTAAGTGTTTGACCTGTTCTAAGGTCAAAGCTGAACATCAAAAACCGTCCGGATTGTTGGTACAACCAGAAATTCCCGAGTGGAAGTGGGAAGGTATCACTATGGATTTTATCACTAAGTTACCAAGAGTTTCGGGTGGTTATGATGCGATTTGGGTGATTGTAGATCGACTCACTAAGTCGGCTCACTTTTTGCCGATTAGGGAAACCGATTCCATGGAGAAACTCACCCGTTTGTATTTGAAAGAGATTGTTTCGAGGCATGGTGTTCCCGTTTCTATTATTTCCGACAGAGATAGTCGATTTGTATCGAGATTTTGGCAATCGTTGCAAGAAGCCTTGGGCACTAGATTGGATATGAGCACCGCTTATCATCCTCAAACGGATGGTCAAAGTGAGAGGACCATTCAGACATTAGAAGATATGTTGCGAGCTTGTGTGATTGATTTTGGGAATGGGTGGGATAAGTATTTTCCGTTAGCTGAGTTTTCTTATAACAACAGTTATCACGCAAGTATTAAAGCCGCACCGTTTGAAGCTTTGTACGGTAGGAAATGTAGGTCTCCTATTTGTTGGAATGAGGTTGGGGATGCTCAACTTACAGGTCCAGAGATTATTCACGAGACTACTGAGAAGATTGTGCAAATTAAAGAAAGGTTGAGAACTGCTAGAAGTCGGCAAAAGAGTTATGCCGACAAAGGAAGGTAAGATGTTGAATTTCAAGTTGGTGATCGTGTTATGTTAAAAGTTTCACCTTGGAAGGGTGTTATTCGTTTTGGTAAAAGAGGGAAGTTAAGTCCTCGTTTCGTGGGACCGTTTGAGATCATTGAAAGAGTTAGACCGGTGGCTTATCGTTTGAAGTTGCCACAAGAACTCAGTGCTGTTCACGATGTTTTCCATATTTCGAACTTAAAGAAGTGTTTGGCTGAATTTGATCAGACTATTCCTTTGGAGGAACTTCAAGTTGACAAGCAATTGCATTTTATTGAGGAGCCAGTTGAGATCATGGACCGAGAGGTTAAGACTCTTAAACAGAGCAGAATTCCTATTGTTCGGGTCCGATGGAACGCTAAACGCGGTCCCGAGTTCACTTGGGAGCGTGAAGACCAAATGAAGCAGAAGTACCCGCATTTGTTCTCAGATGCCGAGTCAACCCCTGCGCCTGCTTAAATTTCGGGACGAAATTTCCGTAACGGGGAGGTACTGTCACGACCCTACTTTTTCCGTTATCTTTTTCCGTAAATTATTTAACGACCGTTAACTGTTAGTGTGCCACGTCATTTCTATGACCTATATTATTATTTTTGTAATAATATATATATAATAATTATTATGTGTTATATGAATATATGTATTCATATTTTATTTTGTACGTTCCTACGTCTCGCGGATTTCCATCCGGCGAATCTTTTCGGTTTTTAAACCAACGGTCGAGCTTTCGGGATTTTTAAATCCTAAATATTTTAAATATGATATTTTATGATCATATTATTATTAGGTGTATTTATATTTATTTTTCGTCGCGCGTTTGTTATCTTTCCGGATTTTTAATCGCGTAAGCGTGTTTTCGCGTTTCGGGATTCGTTCGGGCTTTCGGGCCATCAGACTTTAAGCACTTAGCAAATTTGGCCCACCATGGGGCCCACCCTACCCATTTTCGGCCGAAGCCACAAGGGAGGGGGGATACACTCCCTTGTTTTCCCATATTTTGATTTATTTTATTTTTTTTCAAAATCTTATCTAAACCTAAAACCTAATTTTTTTCTTTCTTCCTCCCTTTCTCTCTTTTGGGCGACGACCACCACCACCATAAACATCATCACCATCAATCAAAATATTACTTGGATCATCAAATCGTTTATACAATCGTGTTCCTCTCTTCGTTCTCTACGCGATCATATACTTTGATTCTCGATTTGGGTATAAACCCTAACCCTAGCTTTTTGATTTTTCATATATATTACTGATTTTGTATGTTTTATTATTAGTATGATGTATATTAGTTGTTGTAATGTTGTTTGGAGGCGTAGAATTACTCGTTTGCTTATGATTTCGGTTTGTAAATTTTGGACAGCAGCATAATTCGTATTTTCTGACTTTGTAACTGATATGAATGTTAAAATAAAGTACATAAATGAGTTCCTCTCATCAAGACATTAATTTTAGACTCCGGATTCATGTCGTTTCGATTCCCGGAGCCCTAGATATGCTTAATTTGATTTTTTTTGTTAAAGATTGAAAGGTGTTCTTGGCATGAACAAGGTTGGGTACGACTTTGTGACCATCCTTGGTGTCTTTAGGGTGTGTCATTTGGTTAGGACTGATGGTGGGACGAATTTTCATGTTCGGGTCACCTAAATCCGAGCCACGGTTCACCCGTTGTGCCCGAATTACTGTTTTGAGTAAATTGATTTTCCCAAGTGTTGTCATGGCTGATGTCCACGACTTAGGGACTGTTCTTAGAGTGTTCTTGAGTTCATAATTGTGTCGGGTGGTTTGAGTAGGTGAAGTTGCATATGTGGCTTGCCCGAAACCGACACCCGGGGCTCAAGATACGACCCGATGAACTTTTAAACTTAAAAACTTATGGTTAATGATTTAACATATGATAAAAATTATGGATTTCATTATTAATAAATTACTTTAGATAAAAGAAGTAATTATTATTATTTAAGACTTATGATATAAATATTTATTATATCATTTAATTATTAATTATAATTTAATTAACATTTTAATTAAACTTATGATTAATAATACTTTTATTATTAAAGGAAAATACTTATGATAAGTATTAACTTTATTTTTGAGAAATTATTATAAGACTTATAATAAAGAATAAATTATTATTTAATTATTATAAGACTTAATTATTATTTAATTATGATTTAATTATTAAATACTTATGATTTAATAATTTTAATTAGAAACTTATGATATAATTAATAATTCATTATTAATTTATAATACTTATGATATGATTTAAAGATTATTATTATTAATAATATTTATAATATGATTAATATTTAATTAATTAATTAAATACTTATGTTATACTAATTATAACATTTCAACTTATATTAACTTTAATAATTCATTTTATTTAATTAAACTTATGTTAAGACATTATTATACACTTTTGACTTTAATAAACATTATAACCTATGTTATTATTATAATTTACACTTTTCAAATTAATGTTGACTATGTTTGACCAATGTTGACTTTTGAGTTGACTTTCAGTTGACTTTGACTTTCAGTTGACTTCTGTTGACTTTCTAAATAAGGAAACTTTCCTAAAATAGAAACTTTCCAAAAATAGAAACTTTCCTAAAATAGAAAACTTTCCAAAAATGGAAACCTGCTAAAAATAGAAACTTTCTAAAAATAGAAAGTGTGTGTCCTTATGTTGTTCCAATCAAACCGATGCTTGCTGAGTAATGTTCTATGTCTACTTGCAATATGTACAATAGCTATCATACTAAGACTTGACCTAAGTTAGTTATTTATTTCGACCTGCTTTATTTATAGGTCGGCGTTGTGATCTTTCTTGATCACTTTACTTTACTTGCTGTTCGCTTGTTTGTGAGATTTCTTCAGTTGCTATTTAAGGTGAGTTATAGTCCCGTTTTTTTACATACTTTTCAAAGTATACTTTTTGGGATGTGATTACATGCAGATTTTTATTTACGGTTAGACACAAGTAACAGTTAAATTTAATTATTCATTGTGAGTTGGACAAAAATATTCCCTAGTCTGGTAACTGTAATTATTGGTTTCTACCGGTGAACGCGAATCCTACGGATAGATCTATCGGGTTTGACAACCCCATTTCGAGCTAGTCGCGCTAGCAATTTATAATCGAAATGTTTAGTACTTCGTAATTTGTTGTAGATACACTGTCCAAGTGTATATTTTTATTGTGTTTGGCAAGGGTAAATAAAGGGTTAAGTGGTTACCAAGTGGCTCATTGATAATGGAATAATGTTTAATGTTTTCTAACATTTTTAAATCTTGTGGTCTAAAGTTTACTTATTTATTTAAACCTTTAATTCACTCAACCTTTGTGTTGACAGTTTACTTGCATGTTTTCACAGGTACTTGAGTTATTTGATGCTTCCGCTGTCGTTAGAAGAGTCTGCATGAAACTATTTATGAAACTTAAGTTTGCATTCTATTTTGGATAATTTAAATTGTGGGTTTGTTGGCAATGTTTTGTGTCAACTTTTGGTTCATTACTATGGTTGGTTGATTTTAAACTACTTAATTGGGTTTGTTTCCTTTTTGGGCAACATTTTGAAATAAAAGAATGCAACTTTGTTTATTTAATTCATTTAAGTCCGATCAAGCTATGGGACCAACTGACGGATCCGTTAAGTGTTTTGACGGGGTCGCCACATAATCCGTTGGATCTTACTCTTACAAGAGTTTGATATTGAAATCCGAGATAAAAGAGGAGCAGAAAATCTCGCCGCTGATCATCTTTCTCGACTTGAAAATCCCGAATTAGAAGTTCTAAATGAATTAGCCATACAAGACAACTTTCCTGATGAATATCTATTGAAGATAGATTATAAAGAAATTCCATGGTTTGCAGACTATGCAAACTACTTAGTATGTGGATTCCTTGAAAAAGGATTATCGTACCAAAAACGAAAGAAATTCTTCAGTGATATAAAACACTATTTTTGGGAAGATCCACATTTGTTTAAAAGTTGTCCAGATGGAATAATACGCCGATGTGTATTCGGAGATGAAGCTAGTAAAATTTTAAACCATTGTCACACAGGACCAACAGGAGGGCATTATGGGCCTCAACTAACAGCAAGAAAAGTTTATGATGCTGGATTCTATTGGCCTACAATTTACAAAGACGCACACCTTCTTTGCAAATCCTGTGATGCTTGTCAAAGGGCCGGAAAAATAAGTCAACGTGATGAAATGCCACAAAATGTCATTCAAGTATGTGAAGTATTTGACATATGGGGTATTGACTTTATGGGTCCATTTCCAAAATCTCATAATAATCTCTATATTCTCGTAGCCATTGATTATGTATCTAAATGGGCGGAAGCACAAGCTCTCCCAACTAACGATGCACGAGTTGTAGTCAACTTTTTAAAACGTCTTTTTGCAAGGTTTGGAACACCGAAAGCTTTAATAAGTGATCGGGGTACTCATTTCTGTAATAATCAACTTGAGAAAGTTCTCAAAAGATATGGAGTAACTCATAAAATCTCCACCGCATATCATCCACAAACAAGTGGACAAGTTGAAAATACCAACCGAGCTTTAAAACGTATTCTAGAGAAAACCGTAGGATCAAATCCGAAGGAATGGTCCATTAAATTAGAGGATGCACTCTGGGCTTTTAGAACAGCCTACAAAACTCCAATTGGAACCACACCTTTTAGACTCGTTTACGGAAAAGCATGTCATCTTCCAGTAGAAATTGAACACAAAGCATTTTGGGCTTTGAAGACATGTAATCTTGATTTACATGAAGCTGGACGTCTACGATTAAGTCAACTAAATGAATTAGAAGAATTAAGACATGAAGCATACGAAAATTCGTTGATCTATAAGGAAAGAACGAAGAAATGGCATGATAAAAGAATCAGAACTTCAAAAGAATTTAAGGAAGCAGACAGAGTTCTTCTTTTCAATTCACGATTCAAGCTATTTCCTGGAAAATTGAAATCAAGATGGTCTGGACCATTCATAGTTAAAAGAGTTTTTCCATACGGAACAGTAGAATTGATAAATTCAAATGGGATTGAATTTAAAGTTAATGGTCACAGAGTTAAACACTACATAGATAGTCCGATGGAAGTCGACAACGAAGTTACTCACAATTTCGACACCACAGCTAACTAAGTGTGGGGAGAATCAAGTCTTTTAAGGATAATATGTATTTCTGTTAGAGTTAGATTGTCTGTTTTCGTGTAGTTCTCGAAAATGGAACCCGAATGGTCTTTCCCTAGCAGACCCTAAAGAACTAGTCTTCTCCCCCCATTCTGAATTTTTATTTTTTTTAGGTTTTTACAAAATGAAGACTGCCTGTGAACTAAACCATGGTCTAATGCTACACGCTTTGATCACTAAACGTAATAATGACACACTTCCGAGTGATCTAGTATCAGTAATCAGAGAAAGATTGGACGGAGTAAGAAAAGAATCCAGATGCGAAGATAATAAGTTACAATTAGGTAAAGGAAAATCAAAATCCGCAGCGGAGAGGAGAGCACGACACCTTGAAAAATGTCACAAATGCGGAAAATGGTCACATGGAGGTAAATGTTCAAATAATCAAACCTATTCAAACACCGAATTTGTTACTTTATGCAGAGACGGACCGTACATATGTTTAGAAGAAAAATCATTGAATGCTCGAGGTTACGCCTTTGTAGCTATGGAAAACCAATTAAACCGACTATCTTATGAATGGAATAGATCATATAACTAAGAAATCTATTTCACAGGTATGTCTGTACAGTTTTTATTTTTATTTTTATTTTTATTTTTAACCTTTTGATAATAAACGCTAATTTGTTCGCTAAAAAGTATTAAATTGGTATTGAATAAAATTAGGTTTGGCGACCGAAATTATTGATATCATTCAAAAATTTATTACATCACTGCGAAATTTAACGTTTATTCTTAAGGTATAAATATCTTTAATCAAATCAACCCAAAATATTTCAAAAATTCATCATGAGTTAAATTAGGTCATGGAACCGAAATTACTTTAGCGAAAAGAGGGGCGTATATTTTTGATAATATTTGATTGATTAAAGTGGGATAAAAGCCAAAAAGATTTTTAATTTTATTTTTACCATGTTTTTAAAATTAATATATAAATATTAAATTAATATTGTAAACTTTGTAAAATCAATATATTAAAAATTGTAAATATTTAAATTTTTAAATTAAGTTTGGTGTGAATTTTTAATTTTTAAAATATGAATTTTATTTTTATGAATTTTTAATTTAAGTTTGGTGTGAATTTAAAAACAAAAAATTTAATTTATTTCGCTAAGTTAAAAATATGATTTTGTAAATTCGTCATAAGTTGAAGACTAGGTCTTTGAACCGAAACTGCTTTACCCGAGGGAGGGACGAGAACTTTTATTATCATTATTTTTAATCTTATTGAATTAAAGTATGCCAAAAACATTAAAAAAAAAACCCCCAAAAATCTAAGCTTTTAAAACAATCGCTTGAAAAAGACAAATTTTAAAATTTTGTCGAAGGACGGACTAGGACATCGATCCGAAACGACCTCGTCCTAAAACAAAGGGAAACAAAATTTTAAAATTAATTACTTAATTGTTTCATAAGTTAAGATTATATATATAAAAAAAAATACAAACCCCGCGACTCGCGGAGTTTGAAGGGTAAAAACCCCGCGACTCGCGGAGAGACCGAATTACAGAAAAAAAATAAAGGAGCTGGAACAGCTCAGTCCACACAACACCCACAAAACATACTGCGAAAAAACCCGAAAATATCACACAAAAATCGAATTTTTTCTCCATTAATCATCAAATCTTTTACTAAATCATGTTGAGAAGGATGCTATCAAGGAATTACTCAAGAAAAACGACTGAAAGGGGTGAATCTTCATCCCAAACTCGCAATGCTCCTGCTGAGAATGCGGAATAACAGGAGGTGGATAACTACTACAAACAAGATATACCTCATCCAGTCATGACATTTTCTGGTATGTACTTGGAAGATTTGCACCCGAACCTGAGATTTGACAGGCTTTGGATAGATTATCCAAAATACCAAAGGGGTTTGCATACTCTTCATTCTAAAGCTGTTGAAGTACCTAGGGTCATAGAATGGGGACCATTAGAAGCTGTAGAATTGGCCGGGCCAATTAGGGAATTACTTGCACAGAGGTATGGTAATTCTACTTTTAACGACTGGGTACGTTTATTCACCATGCGTAGACCTGTATATAAAGTATGGTGTGAAGAATTGTTGTGTAGTATAGAAATAAATGATCGGGTAGCTAGTTTAACCGATCGATCTTTTATTAGATTTTTGTTAGGAGGTTCAATGCGCCACATGTCTTTACTAGACATGGCTCTGGCTTTACGTATATATACGCCTGAGGAGTTAGCATCTGCCGATTGTAGAGGGTTGATACTAAATGGTAGAAAGATAGATGAAAATTTTGATACACATGGTGTATGGAGTCAAATGACTAGCCATCACCGATTTAAAGGGGGAAATTACTCTTATTTGGATATAGATAGAGCTGAATTAAGAGTAATTCATAGGTTTTTAGCCAATTCGATTACACAACGAGGTAAGAACAAGGAAAAGGTAAATGAACAAGATTTGTTTTACCACATGTGTATTCGAGACCCACAAAGTGCTGTAAGTATACCTTATTGTGTGGGTTATTATTTATCAGCTATGGTTAGGGGGATGAGACCGCATAGCATAATAGGAGGTGGTATATTTATTACTTTGATTGCTGAATATCTCGGTGTGGATATAAGTCGGGGGGATTATTAGTCGAAGAACCAGAACCCCGCGATACAATAGGTTTAAATGTATACCATGGTGCGAAGGTTTTGAAGAGGCGAAATAACGCCGCAGTACAATATCATGGTAGACATCCACAGGTTGAGAGAAACCAACAGCAAGGTAATGTAGGAGGGGGAAATGAAATGGCAGAAATGCAAAGGTTTATAGCTTCACAAGAGTATGAAAATGCTAAACATAGAGCATTTGAAGATTGGCAAGTTCATCAAAACCAAATCATAGCTTATTGCCAACATATAGGTAGAAACTATATTCCTACTCCATCGCCCATATTCCCTCCCTGGTCTATAGAGATTCAACCACCGTATCCTACGTATAACCCAGCCGAAGCATTCTATAGCACCTATGGTTATGCATGGAACCCCTACTGGTATCAATATCATCCCTAGTCTACTTAGTTTTATTTATTTTGTAATTTGTAATGTTGATACGTTTAATACTTATGTTAATATTGTAATAGTTTTTTTTTTTTACTAATTTTTATTTTTAGATTTTAATAATGTTTGAATGTGGGGTAATATACCAAACTTCAAAAATATGTATATATGTTTACATTTTATCTTATATACACAACAGGGTAAAACAACGCATTTTCAAAGACTGGCATTAAGTTCAGCAAAAGCAACTAATTTTGACGACAAGATGCAAAATATATGTGAAATAACAACAAGACGGAATGAACAAATGATATGCACCATTTATCATTCAGCAAGCAAACACAAATATGTTTGGAAACTTTGGTAAAATTTAATCATTTTCACACAAATCACCCTCAATAATTTAAATTGTTACTGATTTCTTGCAAATGAGGGCATTGCAAGATCTTAAGTGTGGGAAGGGGTTAAATTCTTTCGGATTTTAAAATTTTTTGATCTTAAACACTTGGTTACCATTAGAAATACTAGTAAAGTAGTAGTTGTATTAGAATCTAGTGCTCTCTGATAATAAAGAACAGCCCTAGTCTTATATACTGACTACCCAATTCTAGTAAAATTTTTCAAAATTTTCAATTAAATGAACTCAAAATCATGTTTATACATATTTATGAATGATAAAACTAGGTTTTAACACCGAAATTATTGTTACCTCGGAAAGGACATAAATTGAGAAACAAACTAAAATGTTAAAATTCATTTAAGAATGGAATGGAGGAGAACAAAAAAAGGAAAAATAAAAGCCAAGTGTGGGAAAATTCTCCAATTTACTCAAAACATATGTCACATATTTTTGTACAAATAACTGAAAATACTTTTGCTTTGGACTAAACTAAAAAGTTTTACCTAATTTACTGTAAGAAAGATGGATCTACACGATGAATCAATTCCATCACTAAAAGGAAGTAAAGTCTTCCGAAAAAGACACGCGCTTCTTGATTTAGGTCATGAAGTTGTCGTCCAGACCAGCTGTAGGTTGACGAAAAATCTAGAAAAGTCATCACTAAAATCAGCAGGAAATCCACGGACCTCAGCATTAAACAGGGTCGCCAAGTGGTCAGATTTATCCTAACCATGAGAAGGATTTATCTCGTACAATGGGGAGGCACCGTGCAAATTAGCTTGATAAGACTAATGAATCAGATCCCCAGAAAGGATAATCTCCTTAAAGATTAAAAATCAGCTTTTAAGACTGATATTACTCAATCCTTGAGATTGACCTTAAAGATTGAGAATTACTAACTCATGGAATTCAATGATATCTAAACTCGAGCTTGAACGAGAAAATATTTTGATCAAAATTATAAACCGATTTGTTTTCTAAAAACCCATTTTCAATGCGTTCATTACCATTGAACGTAAAATCCTAGGAATTCACCTGGAATTCATTAGGTCACCTGAACTAAATCGGGTGTCAACCGTAAGAACGGTGGTTGCATAGTGGTCAAAGACAGGACCTTGTGCCAAACCTACAAATTATAAGGGTGAGCTTTACTATTGCTCTTACCAAGGATAGTAATTGCGTCCGACATGTTATAGACCATAATTAAAAGCATGTCAGGGGACATTGCCTTAACAGTTGCTTGTTCAACGATTTCCTTTACAACCGGACGGTAGTTTATCGAAAGGTAATATACGGAGCAAGTAAACTGGACGTGTTGCTTTCCTAATACAAGGTTAGCAAGTGGGTGACACAAAACCGCAAGTTTTGAGCTAAAATTTTCAAATCTGAAACCCACCAAACCCACAAAAATATTTTGCAAACAACGGTGAAGGGTTATTCCGAAAAACTTATCTAGGGTAAAAGCTAGATTGAATTTTCAAAGATCAAATGTTTTCATAAAGATCCAATTTCCTTAATGGATCTAAATTTTTATATAGTCATGTGGGACTGTAAACCACAACGTTACTACCATTGTTTATACCGCCGTAAAGAAATCACTGATGTACAAAGTGTGAAGAATAAAGAAGTGATTCTAGTATTTCAAGACTATATTGCTTGAGGACAAGCAACGCTCAAGTGTGGGAATATTTGATAATGCTAAAAATGAACATATATTTCATAGCATTATTCCTCAAGAAAGACAAGCTTTTAGTTGCAATTGTTCTATTTACAAGTGATATTCGTTTAAATAATAAAAGGTGAAGACAAAAGACAGATTCGATGAATTGAAGACGCAAAGGTCCAAAAAGCTCAAAAGTACAAAGTACAATCAAAGAGGTTCCAAATATTGATGAGAAACGTCTCGAAATTACAAGAGTACAAGATTCAAAAACGCAAAGTACAAAATATAAAATTGTACGCAAGGACGTTCGAAAATCCGGAACCGGGACATGAGTCAACTCTCAACGCTCGACGCAATGGACTAAAAATTACGAGTCAACTATGCACATAAATATAATATAATATATAATTAATTCTTAAAATTAATATATATATTATAATATATTTATAAATCGTCGGCAAGAAAGAAGCCAAAGGAGGGTGAGCTGTATTTTCAAACTCCGCGACTCGCGGAGTTTGAAGGCAAAAATTGCCGCAAGTCGCGGAGTACCCCTGAACTCAATTCCCTATAAAGCCAAACGAATTCTGATCATTTTTATAATAAAAATTCAATCTCTCTCTATATATGTATATGTAAATATATTTATATTTATATTTTAATTTTAATTTTAATTATAATTCTAATAATAAGGGTATGTTAGCGATTGTTGTAATGGTGTAAGTCGAAATTCTGTCCGTGTAACGCTACGCTATTTTTAATCATTGTAAGTTATGTTCAACCTTTTTACATTAATGTCTCGTAGCTAAGTTATTATTATGCTTATTTAATCCGAAGTAATCATGATGTTGGGCTAATTACTAAAATTGGGTAATTGGGCTTTGTACCATAATTGGAGTTTGGACAAAAGAACGACACTTGTGGAAATTAGACTATGGGCTATTAATGGGCTTTATATTTATTTAACTAAATGATAGTTTGTTAATGTTAATATAAAGATTTACAATTGGGCGTCCCTATAAATTACCATATACACTCGATCGGACACGATGGGCGGGGTATTTATATGTACGAATAATCGTTCATTTAACCGGACACGGGAATGGATTAATAGCCACTAGAATAATTAAAACAGGGGTGAAATTATGTACAAGGACACTTGGTATAATTGATAACAAAATATTAAAACCTTGGGTTACACTCAGTCGACATCCTGGTGTAATTATTAAACAAAGTATTAAAATCTTGTTACAGTTTAAGTCCCCAATTAGTTGGAATATTTAACTTCGGGTATAAGAATAATTTGACGAGGACACTCGCACTTTATATTTATGACTGATGGACTGTTATGGACAAAAACCAGATGGACATATTAAATAATCTAGGACAAAGGACAATTAACCCATGAGCATAAAACTAAAATCAACACGTCAAACATCATGATTACGGAAGTTTAAATAAGCATAATTATTTTATTTCATATTTTATTTCCTTTATTTTATATTTAATTGCACTTCTAATTATCGCATTTTATTTATTGTTATTGTATTTAATTGCACTTTAATTTTCGTACTTTTTAATTATCGCAAGTTTATTTTATCGCACTATTATTTATCGCAATTTCATTATCGTTATTTACTTTACGCTTTAATTTAAGTCTTGTATTTATTTTTAATATTTTACATTTGGTTTTAACTGCGACTAAAGTTTTAAAATCGACAAACCAGTCATTAAACGGTAAAAACCCCCCTTTATAATAATAATATTACTTATATATATATTTGTATTTTTATAAAAGTAAACTAATATAGCGTTAAGCTTTGTTTAAAGATTTTCCCTGTGGAACGAACCGGACTTACTAAAAACTATACTACTGTACGATTAGGTACACTGCCTATAAGTGTTGTAGCAAGGTTTAAGTATATCCATTCTATAAATAAATAAATATCTTGTGTAAAATTGTATCGTATTTAATAGCATTTCCTGCTAAAATTTAATAGTATTTTATACCCCTTAGCTTTGACAGCACATTTCACACACACTTACTCTCAAATTTTTTCTCTAGTCTTTCTATCTCTAAAAAGTGTAAGTATTTGATTTTTCTTCTTCTTCTTCCCTTGCCTTTCACGAAATCATCATCATCATCTAAGGGTCTAGCTTTTTAGCTTTGATCTTGATTACATCTTGTAGATTGAAACATGGATTTGAATCATTCAAAAACATGGAAGATTCAAGCTTTCCAACTTTGAATCTTCACCAACTTTGTAGATCTAAATCTTTTAACTTTAATCTTGTTATTTTGTTATAAAGATTCAAACTTGTGTTTGTAATCTTCATATAACTTAAAGATCCAAGCTTTATGCTTCAAGATCTTCAAGAACAACCAAGGTGCAAGCTTTCTAACTTGAATCTTCATATCTTTTGTTGGATCTAAGTTTTCTAACTTATGATCTCATTATTTTATTGTAAAGATCAAAACTTGTGTTTATGGTCTTCATGTAACTTAAAGATCTAAGCTTTATGCTTCAAGGTCTTCAAGAACACTAAAGGTTCAAGCTTTCTAGCTTTGTGACCTTATAACTTGTGTGAAAAGGATCCAAGCTCTCTAGCTTAGGGTTCCATCACTTTATTTGACTTACATTATGTTCATACTTGTTTGATTGAAGTAAAGTTTGTAAATTTAGTTGTAAATGTAACTTGTAATTGTGTTAAGACTAAGGATATGATGTAACCTTGGTTCATCATCCATCTAAGACTCTTAAATGAGTTGTGTTCTTACTTGGTCTTAACATATTTTGTTTTGATGGTAGAATCTTGGTCAAGGTGATGCTAACCCATCAACGAGTTGTACACTTGAAGCTATAAGCATCAAGGATGAGAACCGTGATGAGCATCAAGCACTAAGAACC
This sequence comes from Rutidosis leptorrhynchoides, assembly GCF_046630445.1. Lineage (NCBI taxonomy): Eukaryota > Viridiplantae > Streptophyta > Magnoliopsida > Asterales > Asteraceae > Rutidosis > Rutidosis leptorrhynchoides. The sequence continues at coordinate 507,782,325 of NC_092336.1, forward strand.
CCACCGGAGCACTTGTTTAACTGTTTTTCTGGATCTGATCAGATTCTTGGACTTCTGGAAAATTTATTTTCAGTTAGTTCGTTTCGATTAGATGACTTTTCGTTTAGGCCTCGACTTAATCCGATATACGGTTTAGGATTTATAGCCCTCCGAAAGTCACTACGCCGTTGTAACGTTGTGCTGAAATTTCTGACCTACTCGCACTTAAACCATCGCCACGGTCAAACGAAGACGAGTTAGGTTCTGAAAATTGGTCAGAGGTTAGAGGACTCATATACAGAGCCATAGCCACTGACTATGCGTCTTTTCGTTTTGTATAGAGGTCGTAGAAGCTGACCGAAGTCAGCCTATTGTTTCGATCTCTATTCTTGTCAAACTTACTTAGCTTTTATGATGATGAATGATGATGATGATGACACTTAAACTTAATGTATGCACTTTCAAACCTTTTTGGGACAACATACTGACTTAGTGACCTTTGACTTAGGTTGACGACCTTTCGGACCGACTTACTACTTGCATACTTTCATTATCGACTTTACCGCTTTTATCACTTTGAGTTATAGCATCCCTTTTTACTTTAACTATTTTGGGACTGAGAATACATGCGATTTTTACGTTTTACATACTAGGCACGAGTACTTAAACTTTATATATGTGTGGGTTATACAACGGCATAAACTTTTCCCTTAGCTCGGTAACGTTTAGTCATTGGTCTTTGAACCGGTGAACGCGAATCTTAGATATGGATCCATAGGGTTTGACATCCCCACTCGGGCTAGTCGCGCTAGTATTTAACGGGTGTTTAATACTTCATAAACTTACGCACTCGCCAAGTGTACTTTTAGGGGGTAACATTACGTTAAGTTAGTTACCGGGTGCCCACGGATAAGCATATACTTTATCATACTGATTTGAATTACCGATTTAAACTGCTGGTTGAAGCACTGAAATCTCTAGGCCTACATTACATTACTGATTACAAACAAACTATAGCCCACCAACATTCGTGTTGACTTTTTAAGCGTGTATTTCTCAGGTGCTTAGACGATGTTGCTTCCGCTGTTAGACTTGCTGTCTTGGTGTTATAGACTTACTGTTATGGACCTGCTGTGTTAGATTTTAGCTACATTACTTAGAGATGTCTCAATCATGAAACTTTTATCTTGCATTCACAACTTATGTTATTTGAATAATGGCTTTGTAATGACCTCTGTGTCACGTTATCTTTTGTAAACGCTATCTTTTTATGAATGCAAAACTGGTTTTCAAACAGCATATAGTGTTCGACCGTGTAAAGATCCTGTTGTTGACGAATCGTACATGATGGTTTTGTACGGGGCGTCACATTTGGTATCAGAGCATTGGTTGTAGGGAATTAGGTTGCATTAGTGAGTCTTGACCGAGTCGAGTAGGATTCGTTAATAGGACTAATCTACAACTTGCTCGTTTACCTGTTACTGTTTACTACTGCATGCTACTATGTTGTATTACTACATGTCACTGTTACTACTGCTGCATGCTACTGCTTACTTATACTGCCATATGATCTTGCTGCATGCTTACTCTTACTGCTATGTGAACTTACTGCATGCTGCTACTTATTCTCGTTACCGCATAATACTATCTACTTTTGATTTCATGTTACTTCTGCTTAGTACTATTATTATTGCCGTACTATGTACTGCTGTAGACGATCTAGGTTGCTGTAGTTCCTATGCCTGATTACGTGCTTGCTACCCGTCTGCTTTTCGTTGTACCGACTTGGAGAATTTATCCTTCCTAGTTCAGATGTTTTTCTGAACCCTTTCACGCTCGTCTAACCCTAAGGATTAGTATTGTAATCCACCTGTTACTACCGTTCCACCATTCCAGAGATCGAAACATTACTTCACGCAATCTAGGAGAAATACCCCTCGGATTACAAGCCCCCTAAGGTTGATCCTTGGAGGAGGAGATATGTGAGGACTTGCCGGAGTAACCGCACCCCCGAGATCACTCTAATTAGCCACGTATAACGTATGAACATTAGAAGGATGTTCAGTTTCTGCAAGATGACTCGTATCTTGTACGCTTTCTTGACCGTCACCTATCTCTTTCATCCTTCATCGCTGCTCGACGATCTAACGACACTTCTGGACTTAGGTCCCCAACTCTCTTAGGCATTGGAAGAAGTCGGGAGGACATCTCCTTTCACAAGGTCAGAGTGCCTTCTACTGATGCTCAGCCGTACCCAGGGACTTGGGAGTCGCCTCAAGACGTATCGTATTACTACTTGTTACACGTACAACTCGACACGAGACCCATATTGAATTTCTAGAAAGGAACCTAACAACATTACCTGAACCCGAACATTTTGAAGAAATTTTGGGACAATTAGGCATTGATGCATGACCTACGGAACCTACGCACCCACATCGAGAAACCGTGAGATTAATTATGTAGATTTTGTTTTGGGATAGCATAAATAAAGCACCGTTAGATGAAATTGAGTAGAACTTAAAGTGATCACGTTACATTGACCATATGGAGTGATATTGGAATGAACGTATGATTTAATACAATATAATGATGCCAGGCCAGCGTGACTATATTGAAGTAAATCATGCAGAAGTCCCAATGTTACTATATAAGGAATATGAAGTTATTCAAATGGAATTTTGGTAGGAACCACTTGAGTATACGCATTATGGTCTGTTATAGGTAGGGAAAGAATAACCACTTAGCCCAGGTACTGTACAAGCAGGGCCTTGATCGCAGAATTTGTAACCCAAATTTTTTTTATAGATTTAGACACCCTGGATACTTAAGGAAAAAGTTCTGAGATAGGAAAAACCTTGGACTCACTTGCGGTAGAGCAATCGTTATCTCAGCTATGGAGACTCGCATGAATCCTGATTTTAGTTAGGGTACGTTTCGTCACAACGTTCTATTGTCTCGGAGTTGTTTAGTACTAGAGCGATAGAAACCTTATATCTAAGGACCTTAGTGTTATGACTAATAAGCCATTAACAACCATGAGGGTTAAGTATTCTATAGGACAAGCAAATGGTAAGCTGGCAGGGATAGAGGAATAATTTAAGGTAGTACCTTAAAATTAACAGGTGGGTCATTTGGAGATGACCTCATGTCAACAAAACTTGGAAGTTTTAAAGTAGTAGTTGGAAAGGATTAGTTACTTATGCATAAGCAGATGTTATTTGAGAAGATTGATAGAGTTTTTCACAGCAGTATAATAAGATTTGGTTGGAATGAACCTTAAGATTTACCTAATACTCATCAAGCTAGAAAGCTTGAATGAAATAGTTGGAATGGACTGGCTTTCAAGGATGAAAGCGAAAGCTATTTATAGATTATTTGTATACCTCGCGAGAATGGTGAGCCATTAATAGTTTACGAGAAGAGAAGTAGCCGAAGCTAAACCTTATTAGTTGCATGAAGGCACAAGAGGTCTGAAATGTCCCGTTCTTATTAATTAAAAACGTTCCATATTAATTGATTTCGTTGCGAGGTTTTGACCTCTATATGAGACGTTTTTCAAAGACTGCATTCATTTTTAAAACAAACCATAACCTTTATTTCATAAATAAAGGTTTAAAAAGCTTTACGTAGATTATCAAATAATGATAATCTAAAATATCCTGTTTACATACGACCATTACATAATGGTTTACAATACAAATATGTTACATCGAAATCAGTTTCTTGAATGCAGTTTTTACATAATATCATACAAACATGGACTCCAAATCTTGTCCTTATTTTAGTATGCAACAGCGGAAGCTCTTAGTATTCACCTGAGAATAAACATGCTTTAAACGTCAACAAAAATGTTGGTGAGTTATAGGTTTAACCTATATATATCAAATCGTAACAATAGACCACAAGATTTCATATTTCAATACACATCCCATACTTAGAGATAAAAATCATTCATATGGTGAACACCTGGTAATCGACATTAACAAGATGCATATATAAGAATATCCCCATCATTCCGGGACACCCTTCGGATATGATATAAATTTCGAAGTACTAAAGCATCCGGTACTTTGGATGGGGTTTGTTAGGCCCAATAGATCTATCTTTAGGATTCGCGTCAATTAGGGTGTCTGTTCCCTAATTCTTAGATTACCAGACTTAATAAAAAGGGGCATATTCGATTTCGATAATTCAACCATAGAATGTAGTTTCACGTACTTGTGTCTATTTTGTAGATCATTTATAAAACCTGCATGTATTCTCATCCCAAAAATATTAGATTTTAAAAGTGGGACTATAACTCACTTTCACAGATTTTTACTTCGTCGGGAAGTAAGACTTGGTCACTGGTTGATTCACGAACCTATAACAATATATATATATATATATATATATATATATATATATATATATATATATATATATATATATATATATATATATATCAAAGTATGTTCAAAATATATTTACAACACTTTTAATATATTTTGATGTTTTAAGTTTATTAAGTCAGCTGTCCTCGTTAGTAACCTACAACTAGTTGTTCACAGTTAGATGTACAGAAATAAATCGATAAATATTATCTTGAATCAATCCATGACCAGTGTATACGTATCTCAGCATTGATCACAACTCAAACTATATATATTTTGGAATCAACCTCAACCCTGTATAGCTAACTCCAACATTCACATATAGAGTGTCTATGGTTGTTCCGAAATATATATAGATGTGTCGACATGATAGGTCGAAACATTGTATATGTGTCTATGGTATCTCAAGATTACATAATATACAATAAAAGTTGATTAAGTTATGGTTGGAATAGATTTGTTACCAATTTTCACGTAGCTAAAATGAGAAAAATTATCCAATCTTGTTTTACCCATAACTTCTTCATTTTAAATCCGTTTTGAGTGAATCAAATTGCTATGGTTTCATATTGAACTCTATTTTATGAATCTAAACAGAAAAAGTATAGGTTTATATTCGGAAAAATAAGTTACAAGTCATTTTTGTAAAGGTAGTCATTTCAGTCGAAAGAACGACGTCTAGATGACCATTTTAGAAAACATACTTCCACTTTGAGTTTAATCATAATTTTTGAATATAGTTTCATGTTCATAATAAAAATCATTTTCCTATAATAACAACTTTTAAATCAAAGTTTATCATAGTTTTTAATTAACTAACCCAAAACAGCCCGCAGTGTTACTACGACGGCGTAAATCCGATTTTACGGTGTTTTTCGTGTTTCTAGGTTTTAAATCATTAAGTTAGCATATCATATAGATATAGAACATGTGTTTAGTTGATTTTAAAAGTCAAGTTAGAAGGATTAACTTTTATTTGCGAACAAGTTTAGAATTAACTAAACTATGTTCTAGTGATTACAAGTTTAAACCTTCGAATAAGATAACTTTATATGTATGAATCGAATGATGTTATGAACATCATTACTACCTCAAGTTCCTTGGATAAACCTACTGGAAATGAGAAAAATAGATCTAGCTTCAAAGGATCCATGGATGGCTTGAAAGTTCTTGAAGCAGAATCATGACACGAAAACAATTTCAAGTAAGATTTCCACTCGAAATAAGATTGTTATAGTTATAGAAATTGAATTAAAGTTTGAATATGATTATTACCTTGTATTAGAAAGATAACCTACTATAAGTAACAAAGGTTTCTTGATCTTGGATGATTACTTGGAATGGATTTAGAAAACTTGGAAGTAAACTTGCAATCTTGGAAGTATTCTTGATTTTATGAAACTAGAACTTTTGGAATTTATGAAGAACACTTAGAACTTGAAGATAGAACTTGAGAGAGATCAATTAGATGAAGAAAATTGAAGAATGAAAGTGTTTGTAGGTGTTTTTGGTCGTTGGTGTATGGATTAGATATAAAGGATATGTAATTTTATTTTCATGTAAATAAGTCATGAATGATTACTCATATTTTTGTAATTTTATGAGATATTTCATGCTAGTTGCAAAATGATGATTCCCACATGTGTTAGGTGACTCACATGGGCTGCTAAGAGCTGATCATTGAAGTGTATATACCAATAGTATATACATCTAAAAGCTGTGTATTGTACGAGTACGAATACGGGTGCATATGAGTAGAATTGTTGATGAAACTGAACGAGGATGTAATTGTAAGCATTTTTGTTAAGTAGAAGTATTTTGATAAGTGTCTTGAAGTCTTTCAAAAGTGTATGAATACATATTAAAACACTACATGTATATACATTTTAACTGAGTCGTTAAGTCATCGTTAGTCGTTACATGTAAATGTTGTTTTGAAACCTTTAGGTTAACGATCTTGTTGAATGTTGTTAACCCATTGTTTATTATAACAAATGAGATGTTAAATTGTTATATTATCATGATATTATGATATATAATATATCTTAGTATGATATATATACAGTTAAATGTCGTTACAACGATAATCGTTACATATATGTCTCGTTTCGAAATCATTAAGTTAGTAGTCTTATTTTTACATATGTATTTCATTGTTAATACACTTAATAATATATTTACTTATCATTTAAAATAATTAACCAAGTGTATCAATATCTTAATATGATTCATATGTACCTAGTAAGACGTTGTTATAACGATAATCGTTATATATATCGTTTTCGAGTTTCTTAAATTAATAGTCTCATTTTTATGTATATAACTCATTGTTAAAATACCTAATGAGATACATACTTATAATAAAATCATGTTAACTATATATATAACCATATATATGTCATCGTATAGTTTTTACAAGTTTTAACGTTTGTGAATCACCGGTCAACTTGGGTGGTCAATTGTCTATATGAAACCTATTTCAATTAATCAAGTCTTAACAAGTTTGATTGCTTAACATGTTGGAAACACTTAATCATGTAAATAACAATTTCATTTAATATATATATAAACATGGAAAAGTTCGGGTCACTACAGTACCTACCCGTTAAATAAATTTCGTCCCGAAATTTTAAGTAGTTGGAGCTGTTGACGTATCTTCTGGAAATAAATGCGGGTATTTCTTCTTCATCTGATCTTCACGCTCCCATGTGAACTCGGGTCCTCTATGAGCATTCCATCAAACCTTAAAAATCGGTATCTTATTTTGTTTAAGTCTCTTAACCTCACGATCCATTATTTCGACGGGTTCTTCAATGAATTGAAGTTTTTCATTGATTTGGATTTCGTCCAATGGAATAGTGAGATCTTCTTTAGTAAAACATTTCTTCAAATTTGAGATGTGGAAAGTGTTATGTACAGCCGCGAGTTGTTGAGGTAGCTCCAGTTGGTAAGCTACTGGTTCGACACGATCTATAATCTTGAATGGTCCAATGTACCTTGGATTTAGTTTCCCCCGTTTACCAAATCAAACAACGCCTTTCCAAGGTGAAACCTTAAGCATGGCCATTTCTCCAATTTCAAACTCTATATCTTTTCTTTTACTGTCCGCGTAGCTCTTTTGTCGACTCTGGGCGGTTTTCAATCTTTGTTGAATTTGGATGATTTTCTCGGTAGTTTCTTGTATTATCTCCGGACCCGTAATCTGTCTATCCCCCACTTCACTCCAACAAATCGGAGACCTGCACTTTCTACCATAAAGTGCTTCAAACGGCGCCATCTCAATGCTTGAATGGTAGCTGTTGTTGTAGGAAAATTCTGCTAACGGTAGATGTCGATCCCAACTATTTCCGAAATCAATAACACAAGCTCGTAGCATGTCTTCAAGCGTTTGTATCGTCCTTTCGATGATAGGCAGTACTCATGTCTAGACGAGTTCCCAAAGCTTGTTGTAATGTCTGCCAGAATCTTGAAATAAATCTGCCATCCCTATCAGAGATAATAGAGATTTGTATTCCATGTCTGGAGACGACTTCCTTCAAATACAGTCGTGCTAACTTCTCCATCTTATCATCTTCTCTTATTGGCAGGAAGTGTGCTGACTTGGTGAGACGATCAACTATTACCCAAATAGTATCATAACCACTTGCAGTCCTTGGCAATTTAGTAATGAAATCCATAGTAATGTTTTCCCATTTCCATTCCGGGATTTCAGGTTGTTGTAGTAGACCTGATGGTTTCTGATGTTCAGCTTTGACCTTAGAACACGTCAAACATTCTCCTGCATATTTAGCAATATCGGATTTCATACCTGGCCACCAAAAATGTTTCTTAAGATCCTTGTACATCTTCCCCGTTCCAGGATGTATTATCTGGTTTTATGAGCTTCTCTAAGTACCATTTCTCTCATATCTCCAAATTTTGGTATCCAAATTCTTTCAGCCCTATACCGGATTCCGTCTTCCTGAATATTAAGATGCTTCTCCGATCCTTTGGGTATTTCATCTTTTAAATTTCCCTCTTTTAAAACGCCTTGTTGCGCCTCCTTTATTTGAGTAGTAAGGTTAGTGTGAATCATTATATTCATAGATTTTACTCGAATGGGTTCTCTGTCCTTTCTGCTCAAGGCGTCGGCTACCACATTTGCCTTCCCCGGGTGGTAACGAATCTCAAAGTCGTAATCATTCAACAATTCAATCCACCTACGCTGCCTCATATTCAGTTGTTTCTGATTAAATATGTGTTGAAGACTTTTGTGGTCGGTATATATAATACTTTTGACCCCATATAAGTAGTGCCTCCAAGTCTTTAATGCAAAAACAACCGCGCCTAATTCCAAATCATGCGTCGTATAATTTTGCTCGTGAATCTTCAATTGTCTAGATGCATAAGCAATCACCTTCGTTCGTTGCATTAATACACAACCGAGACCTTGCTTTGATGCGTCACAATAAATCACAAAATCATCATTCCCTTCAGGCAATGACAATATAGGTGCCGTAGTTAGCTTTTTATTCAATAATTGAAATGCCTCCTCTTGTTCATCCTTCCATTCAAATTTCTTCCCTTTATGCATTAATGCAGTCAAGGGTTTTGCTATTTTGGAGAAATCTTGGATGAATCTTCTGTAGTAACCAGCCAATCCTAAAAATTGACGTATATGCTTCGGAGTTTTTGGGGTTTCCCACTTTTCAAAGGTTTTGATCTTTGCCGGGTCCACCTGGATACCTTATTTGTTCACTATGTGACCGAGGAATTGAACTTCTTCCAACCAAAATGCACACTTTGAAAACTTAGCGTACAGTTTTTCTTTCCTCAATACTTCTAGCACTTTTCTCAAATGTTCTTCGTGCTCTTGATCATTCTTTGAGTGAATAAGTATGTCATCGATGAAAACAATGACAAAATTGTCAAGATATGGCCCACACACTCGGTTCATAAGGTCCATGAACACAGCTGGTGCGTTAGTCAATCCAAACGGCATAACCATAAACTCGTAATGACCATAACGCGTCCTAAAAGCAGTTTTTAGAATATCATCATCCTTTACTTGCATTTGATGATATCCATAACGTAAATCGATCTTCGAATAAACCGACGAGCCTTGTAGTTGATCAAATAAGTCGTCAATTCTTGGCAGTGGATAACGGTTTTTGATGGTAAGTTTGTTCAACTCTCTGTAGTCAATACACAACCTAAATGTACCATCCTTCTTCTTGACAAACAAAACAGGAGCTCCCCATGGTGATGTGCTTGGTCGAATGAAACCACATTCTAATAGTTCTTGCAGTTGGCTTTGCAGTTCTTTCATCTCGCTGGGTGCGAGTCTATAAGGAGCACGAGCTATTGGTGCAGCTCATGGTACAAGATCTATTTGAAATTCAACAGATCGATGTGGAGGTAGTCCCGGTAATTCTTTCGGAAATATATCGGGAAATTCTTTTGCGACGGGAACATCATTGATGCTCTTTTATTTGCTAGAACAGCATAGCAACCTTTTCTTATTAGTTTTTGTACCTTCAAATTACTAATAAGATGTAGCTTCATGTTGCCCTTTTCTCCGTACACCATTAAGGGTTCTCCTTCTTCTCGTACAATGCGAATTGCATTTTTATAACATACGATCTCTGCTTTCACCTTCTTCAGCCAGTCCATGCCAACTATTACATCAAAACTCCCTAACTCTACTGGTATCAAATCAATCTTAAATATTTCGCTACCCAGTTTAATTTCTCGATTACGGCATATATTATCTGCTGAAATTAATTTACCGTTTGCTAATTCGAGTAAAAATTTACTATCCAACGGCGTCAATGGACAACTTAATTTAGCACAAAAATCTCTACTCATATAGCTTCTATTCGCACCCGAATTAAATAAAACGTAAGCAGATTTATTGTCAATAAGAAACGTACTCGTAGCAAGCTCCGGGTCTTCCTGTGCCTCTGCCGCATTAATATTGAAAACTCTTCTGCGGCCTTGTCCATTCGTGTTCTCCTGGTTCGGACAATTTCTAATAATGTGGCCCGGTTTTCCACATTTATAACAAACTACATTGGCATAACTTGCTCCGACACTACTTGCTCCGCCATTACTCGTTCCGACACCATTTGTTCCTTTCGTTCTGTTAACCCCTGGTCCGTAGACCTCACACTTTGCCGCGCTATGACCATTTCTTTTACACTTGTTGCAAAATTTGGTGCAGAACCCCGAGTGATACTTTTCACACCTTTTGCATAGCTGCTTCTGATTGTTGTTGTTGTTGCGGTTGTTATTGTTGTTGGGATGATTGTTGTAGTTGTTGTTGTTGTTGTTGTTGTTGTTGTTGTTGTTGTTGTTGTTGTTGGGCCGTTTTTTGTAGTTGCGATTGATGTTGCGATTGTTGGGATAATTGTTGCGATTATTATTGTAATTGCTGTTGTTGTTGAATTAGTGATTCTTATCACCATTTTCCTCCCACTTTCTTTTGACTTGCTTCACATTGGCCTCTTCAGCCGTCTGTTCTTTAATTCTTTCCTCAATCTGGTTCACTAGTTTGTGAGCCATTCTACATGCCTGTTGTATGGAGGCGGGCTCGTGTGAACTTATATCTTCTTGGATTCTTTCCGGTAATCCTTTCACAAACGCGTTGATCTTCTCTTCCTCATCTTCGAACGCTCCCGGACACAATAGGCACAATTCTATGAATCGTCTTTCATACGTGGTAATATCAAATCCTTGGGTTCGTAACCCTCTAAGTTCTGTCTTGAGCTTATTGACCTCGGTTCTGGGACGGTACTTCTCGTTCATCAAGTGCTTGAATGCTGACCACGGTAGTGCGTAAGCATCATCTTGTCCCACTTGCTCTAGATAGGTATTCCACCATGTTAACGCAGAACTTGTGAAGGTATGCGTAGCGTACTTCACTTTGTCCTCTTCAGTACACTTACTTATGGCAAACACCGATTCGACCTTCTCGGTCCACCATTTCAATCCGATCGGTCCTTCGGTTCCATCAAATTCCAAAGGTTTGCAGGCAGTGAATTCTTTGTAGGTGCATCCTACACGATTTCCTGTACTGCTAGATCCAAGGTTATTGTTGGTATGTAGCGCAGCCTGTACTGCGGCTATGTTTGAAGCTAGAAAAGTACGGAATTCCTCTTCATTCATATTCACGGTGTGTCGAGTAGTCGGTGCCATTTCCTTCAAAATAGTCAAATGGAACAAGTTAATCATACAGAATATTAAGAGTAGTTAATAGTATTTCGTAGCATAATATGAACTCATTTATAAAAGCTTTTTCTTCATATTAGCGTTTTATAAGTTTAAATTCGGGTAGTACCTACCCGTTAACTTCATACTTAGTAGCTAATATACAATTCAACTACTACAATTCTATATGAAAAACTGATTATAATAATATTTCGCGTTCAAACTTTTATACAATATTTTACAAACTTACAATAACACTTATTTTACATAAAGCATGAAATATAGCACACAATAACTTTGATACAAGATAGTTGTGAAGATAATTCTAGTTAGTACACAAGCCGTTCAGCAAAGGCAATAAAGACACGTAATTCATACGTCCAGAAACAAGTCATGCATTCTGGTTTTACTAGGACTACTTCCCATCCTTGGTCTTGTGGAACATAACCGTTATGGCCGTTGATAAGACAGCGTGTTGTAACGTCATCAAAGGGACGAGGGTTACGTAATGACCAACAGTCTCGTAATAACCTAAAAACCTCATTTCTTACCCCAATTACCGACTCCGTCACTTGTGGGAACGTTTTGTTTAATAGTTGTAGCCCGATGTTCTTTTTCTCACTTTGGTGAGAACATTACTAATCTGTAAGCATAGCATGCTTCTTTTTGTTGCATGTTAGCCGCTTTTTCTAAATCATGAAGTCCTATATTCGGATACATTGAGTCAAAATAATTTCTTAACCCGTTGCGTAAAATAGCATTTGGGTTCCCCGCAATATATGCGTCAAAGTAAACACATCGTAACTTATGGGTTTCCCAATGTTATATCCCCCATCTTTCAAACGAAAGTCTCTTATAAACCAAGACATTCTTGGAACGTTCTTCGAATGTCTTACAAACTGATTTCGCCGTAAATAGTTGTGCCGAAGAATTCTGACCGACTCTAGACAAGATTTCATCAATCATGTCTCCGGGTAGGTCTCTTAAAATATTGGGTTGTCTATCCATTTTGTGTTTTTATACTATAAAATAGACAAGAGTTAGATTCATAAAAAAAAAATACTTATTAATACCAGCAATTTTTACATATATCATAAAGCATAAGCACACTATATTACATATATTACACCACACGAATATAACTATCTTATTCCAACTCGCTCGTTTCTTCTTCTTCGGTTTTGGTTCGTTTTGCCAAGTTTCTAGGGATATATGATGTTCCCCTAATAAGAGCTGTCGTTTTCCACAACGGTTTAGAAAAACCTGGTGGTTTAGAGGTTCTCGGGTCATTGTTACAACTTAAGGGCTTCGGGGGTTGACGATACATATAAAGTTCATCGGGGTTGGAATTAGATTTCTCTATTTTTATGCCCTTTCCCTTATTATTTTCTTTTGCCTTTTTAAATTCAGTTGGGGTAATTTCTATAACATCATCGGAATTCTCGTCGGAATCCGATTCATCAGAGAATTGGTAATCCTCCCAATATTTTGCTTCCTTGGCGGAAACACCATTGACCATAATTAACCTTGGTCGGTTGGTTGAGGATTTTCTTTTACTTAACCGTTTTATTATTTCCCCCACCGGTTCTATTTCCTCCTCCGGTTCTTCCTCTTCTGGTTCTGATTCTTCTTCCGGTTCTGATTCTTCTTCCGGTTCTTCTTGGGGAACTTGTGAATCAGTCCAATATATATTCGACTCTTCGTTATTATTAGGTGAGTCAATGGGATTTGTGCTAGAGGTAGACATCTATCACACAATATCAAACATGTTAAGAGATTAATAAATCACATAATATATACATGTTAATAATATATAGTTTCCAACAAAAATGTTAATCAATCATTTTTAAAGAAAACACGGTCGAAGTTCAGACTCACTAATGCATCCTAACAAACTCGATAAGACACACTAATGCAAATTTTCTGGTTCTCTAAGACCAACGCTCGGATACCAACTGAAATGTCCCGTTCTTATTGATTAAAAACGTTCCATATTAATTGATTTCGTTGCGAGGTTTTGACCACTATATGAGACATTTTTCAAAGACTGCATTCATTTTTAAAACAAACCATAACCTTTATTTCATAAATAAAGGTTTAAAAAGCTTTACATAGATTATCAAATAATGATAATCTAAAATATCCTGTTTACATACGACCATTACATAATGGTTTACAATACAAATATGTTACATCAAAATTAGTTTCTTGAATGTAGTTTTTACACAATATCATACAAACATGGACTCCAAATCTTGTCCTTATTTTAGTATGCAACAGCGGAAGCTCTTAGTATTCACCTGAGAATAAACATGCTTTAAACGTCAACAAAAATGTTGGTGAGTTATAGGTTTAACCTATATATATCAAATCGTAACAATAGACCACAAGATTTCATATTTCAATACACATCCCATACATAGAGATAAAAATCATTCATATGGTGAACACCTGGTAATCGACATTAACAAGATGCATATATAAGAATATCCCCATCATTCCGGGACACCCTTCGGATATGATATAAATTTCGAAGTACTAAAGCATCCGGTACTTTGGATGGGGTTTGTTAGGCCCAATAGATCTATCTTTAGGATTCGCGTCAATTAGGGTGTCTGTTCCCTAATTCTTAGATTACCAGACTTAATAAAGAGGGGCATATTTGATTTCGATAATTCAACCATAGAATGTAGTTTCACGTACTTGTGTCTATTTTGTAAATCATTTATAAAACCTGCATGTATTCTCATCCCAAAAATATTAGATTTTAAAAGTGGGACTATAACTCACTTTCACAGATTTTTACTTCGTCGGGAAGTAAGACTTAGCCACTGGTTGATTCACGAACCTATAACAATATATATATATATATATATATATATATATATATATATATATATATATATATATATATATATATATATATCAAAGTATGTTCAAAATATATTTACAACACTTTTAATATATTTTGATGTTTTAAGTTTATTAAGTCAGCTGTCCTCGTTAGTAACCTACAACTAGTTGTGCACAGTTAGATGTACAGAAATAAATCGATAAATATTATCTTGAATCAATCCACGACCCAGTGTATACGTATCTCAGTATTGATCACAACTCAAACTATATATATTTTGGAATCAACCTCAACCCTGTATAGCTAACTCCAACATTCACATATAGAGTGTCTATGGTTGTTCCGAAATATATATAGATGTGTCGACATGATAGGTCGAAACATTGTATACGTGTCTATGGTATCTCAAGATTACATAATATACAATACAAGTTGATTAAGTTATGGTTGGAATAGATTTGTTACCAATTTTCACGTAGCTAAAATGAGAAAAATTATCCAATCTTGTTTTACCCATAACTTCTTCATTTTAAATCCGTTTTGAGTGAATCAAATTGATATGGTTTCATATTGAACTCTATTTTATGAATCTAAACAGAAAAAGTATAGGTTTATAGTCGGAAAAATAAGTTACAAGTCGTTTTTGTAAAGGTAGTCATTTCAGTCGAAAGAACGACGTCTAGATGACCATTTTAGAAAACATACTTCCACTTTGAGTTTAACCATAATTTTTGGATATAGTTTCATGTTCATAATAAAAATCATTTTCCCAGAATAACAACTTTTAAATCAAAGTTTATCATAGTTTTTAATTAACTAACCCAAAACAGACCGCGGTGTTACTACGACGGCGTAAATCCGATTTTACGGTGTTTTTCGTGTTTCCAGGTTTTAAATCATTAAGTTAGCATATCATATAGATATAGAACATGTGTTTAGTTGATTTTAAAAGTCAAGTTAGAAGGATTAACTTTTATTTGTGAACAAGTTTAGAATTAACTAAACTATGTTCTAGTGATTACAAGTTTAAACCTTCGAATAAGATAGCTTTATATGTATGAATTGAATGATGTTATGAACATCATTACTACCTCAAGTTCCTTGGATAAACCTACTAGAAATGAGAAAAATAGATCTAGCTTCAAAGGATCCTTGGATGGCTTGAAAGTTCTTGAAGCAGAATCATGACACGAAAACAATTTCAAGTAAGATTTCCACTCGAAATAAGATTGTTATAGTTATAGAAATTGAATTAAAGTTTGAATATGATTATTACCTTGTATTAGAAAGATAACCTACTGTAAGTAACAAAGGTTTCTTGATCTTGGATGATTACTTGGAATGGATTTAGAAAACTTGGAAGTAAACTTGTAATCTTAGAAGTATTCTTGATTTTATGAAACTAGAACTTTTGGAATTTATGAAGAACACTTAGAACTTGAAGATAAAACTTGAGAGAGATCAATTAGATGAAGGAAATTGAAGAATGAAAGTGTTTGTAGGTGTTTTTGGTCGTTGGTGTATGGATTAGATATAAAGGATATGTAATTTTGTTTTCATGTAAATAAGTCATGAATGATTACTCATATTTTTGTAATTTTATGAGATATTTCATGCTAGTTGCCAAATGATGGTTCCCACATGTGTTAGGTGACTCACATGGGCTGCTAAGAGCTGATCATTGGAGTATATATACCAATAGTATATACATCTAAAAGCTGTGTATTGTACGAGTACGAATACGGGTGCATACGAGTAGAATTGTTGATGAAACTGAACGAGGATGTAATTGTAAGCATTTTTGTTAAGTAGAAGTATTTTGATAAGTGTCTTGAAGTCTTTCAAAAGTGTATGAATATATATTAAAACACTACATGTATATACATTTTAACTGAGTCGTTAAGTCATCGTTAGTCGTTACATGTAAATGTTGTTTTGAAACATTTAGGTTAACGATCTTGTTGAATGTTGTTAACCCATTGTTTATTATAACAAATTAGATGTTAAATTGTTATATTATCATGATATTATGATATATAATATATCTTAGTATGATATATATACAGTTAAATGTCGTTACAACGATAATCGTTACATATATGTCTCGTTTCGAAATCATTAAGTTAGTAGTCTTATTTTTACATATGTATTTCATTGTTAATACACTTAATAATATATTTAATTATCATTTAACATAATTAACCAAGTGTATCAATATCTTAATATGATTCATATGTACCTAGTAAGACGTTGTTATAACGATAATCGTTATATATATCGTTTTCGAGTTTCTTAAATTAATAGTCTCATTTTTATGTATATAACTCATTGTTAAAATACCTAATGAGATACATACTTATAATAAAATCATGTTAACTATATATATAACCATATATATGTCATCGTATAGTTTTTACAAGTTTTAACGTTCGTGAATCACCGGTCAACTTGGGTGGTCAATTGTCTATATGAAACCTATTTCAATTAATCAAGTCTTAACAAGTTTGATTGCTTAACATGTTGGAAACACTTAATCATGTAAATAACAATTTCATTTAATATATATATAAACATGGAAAAGTTCGGGTCACTACAAGGTCAAAGCCGAATACCAAAAGCCATCTGGGTTACTTCAACAGCCCGAAATTCCACAATGGAAATGGGAATGAATAACAATGGATTTCATCACGAAGCTACCGAAAACGGTAGGCGATTATGACACTATCTAGGTTACTGTTGACCATCTCACCAAACCTGCTCACTTTCTAGTCATGAAAGAAACCAATGCAATGGATAAACTTGCACAATAATACATAAAGGAAATTGTATCCCGTCACTTCAGTGATTCAAATTCTATCTTAAGGACTACCCAAGAATCTTATCTGATACTCATTCTTACGCGACTCTGGATCCTAACTTATTACGAGAGATTTCTTATTCGATGATAATCACAACATCATCCTTCCTACTTCGATATTAGTCATACCAGTTCAAAATCTTCCAAAATCAATGAGTGGTAAATTCTCATCCTCATATTCTCCTATTCGTATCTCACTTATAAGCAACAACTTCACACTTAAGCATTTTTGGTCGAAGGACTTATGCCCTAATAATAGTCATCAACCACATTTAAACTCAACAGTTTTCATTACCACGTAACATTTTTGCTCAAATATCACCTGAAAATTTTCAAAAATCTTTTACTCATGAATCTTTTTCCAACTTATAACCTCCGAAATATGAAAATTTTGTTTGCCAAAATTTTACTCACACTATTTTACGGTACGATCCCTGATGTGGTAGCGGGGGTATAAGAAATAGTTATATTTTTATTACGAAATGCGATACAAATTACACAAGTTTTATTAATTTATTTATAGAGTGGATATACCTAAACCTTGCTACAACACTTATAGGCAGTGTACCTAATCATAGAGTAGTGTTGTTTTTAGTAAGTCTGGTTCGTTCCGCAGGGAGCTAGCCAAGGTTAACGCTATATATATTTTAAACTATATTTGTATAAATATATATAAGTAATATTATTATTATTATTATAAAAGGGGGATTTTACCGTTTAGTAACCGGTTTGTCGATTTTAAATAAAGCGAAAAGATAAATGATGATAATATAAATGACAGAGTTTAAATTGCGATAAAGTAAATTGCAGTAATTAAAATGACAGTAAATAAAGGTACGATGAAATATGAAATAAAAGTATTATGCTTATTTAAACTTCCGTAATCATGATGTTTGACGTTTTGATTTTAATTTATTACCCTGGGTTAATTGTCCTTTGTCCTGGATTATTTAATACCTATTTGGTTTTTGTCCATAATAGTCCATCGGTCATAATTATAAAATGCTTGTCAAATTAACCTTATTTCCGAAGTCAAATATTCCAACTAATTAGGGATTCGAACTGTAACAAGGTTTTAATACTTTGTTTAATGATTACACTAGGTTATCGACTGTGTGTAATTCAAGATTTTATAACTTTGTTAACAATTACACCAATTATCCTTGTATGTAATCCACCCATGTTTTAATGAGATATGAATATTAATTTACCCACTTAATCAGAATGAATAATCAATTACTCAACCCGAATAATTAATTAAATGATCGTAAAAGATGTCGTATAAACATCACTAAATAGGACATACATAATCATTTTAATAATTATTAGATTAACTAATTTGAAGATAGGTTCGACAGATTCTAATGAGTTATCATTCGATTAGACAATACCCCATATCTATTAATAGTCAATAGTCTAATGTCCACAAGTGTCGGTCTTTTGTCCAAACCTTAATTATGGTACAAAATCTAATAACCCCGTCTTAATATTGAAGGTATTTCGTATGCCCGAGAGACATATTAAATTAACGTGGCTAATATGTTTTGATCCAAGTCGGGTCATACCCAATAACAAGCTTACCGAATCCTTATTTGTATTTAATCTTAACAATTGGATCATTGATTAAATACGCGATACTTGAACTTTAAGAAAAATGTTTTTCTGAAATACTACTTGATGTGTGTATATATAAATATATAAATTATGGAATAATTTATATAATATGGATTTAATTATTTATAGGTTAAATAATTAATTAATTTATGTTACATTTTATATAAATTGGTTTTATATAATGAAATGTACATAAATAATAATATGGAAGTTTTATAAAATAAATTTTATAAAATCTAATTTTATAAAATTAACTTTTATAAACAAATGGAGTAGTGGCCTTGGAGTTTGATGCACTCTTGCAAGAGATTCCTTTTCTTGGTCAATTACAACTCCTAGTTTCCATATACATGCAAGGCTTGACTCATTCAAACTACACACTTGCACATACACATCAAAGAGATAAAAAAAAAACTGCATAAAACTCCTTGTTGGAGCTGCTGGCTGCCGTGGGCATTTGAGGCTCAAAGGGAGTTCAATTTTTGGTTTTTACAAGCTCTAATCAAGTGTTATTAAATCCTAACTAAAGTACAAAGGTTTGGTATTAAAGGCTTGGGGTATTACTTGCTTGAGGCTTCAAGTTAGAAGCTCCATTTTCATCATCTTCATCATCATCTTGCAACTTTGAAACAACCTTCAACTAGCTTGGGGAGGTATAATCTTCTTACTTCCTTGTTCTTATTTGTAAGCATTATTTTAAGACTTGATAACAATATGGAATTCATCTAAAATGGTTTAACATATAAACTTGTTTTCTTGATATTCATGCTTCCGCTTGTTATAACTTCACATATAATGGGTTTTA
Organism: Rutidosis leptorrhynchoides; assembly: GCF_046630445.1. NCBI lineage: Eukaryota > Viridiplantae > Streptophyta > Magnoliopsida > Asterales > Asteraceae > Rutidosis > Rutidosis leptorrhynchoides. The sequence goes on from NC_092336.1 coordinate 507,801,998, forward strand.
TGATTAAGTTAACATTATGAACTTGTTGATATGTTGAATTCCATCAATGGTATCTAGAGCCGAAGTCTATGAAATATGCTTCTTATATATGGTCTTTAAAATCCACCAACATTGCATTCTATTAACATGCATGAAAGTAGAATGTAAAAATGTTCGGGTTTGGGTGGGTATGAGATATAGGCCGAATTCTAGAGGGTTCCAAAGTGGTTTTGGGTTGGCCATTTGGTTCATATTTGTTGTATGTTGAAGTTCACAATCAAGCCTAGACCTTGTGTTTGAATGGTTGCATGCATGGTTGATTTATTATTATTCATTTGGTATGTAATATTAATTCATTCATGTGGTTGTAATATTCATTCAATTTGGCTTGTAAATATTTATTCACTTGTTATGTAATTTATTTTATATTTGGTATGTAAAATATATTAGGTTGTATTTTCATTTTTTTAGAAAAATGTATTAGGATATATTTTTTGTAAAAATGAAGATGCAAGTTGAAGACAAGGAAGATGCAAGGTTAAGTGGGAGATTTGAAATCTCCTACTTTGTGTTATTACCCTTTACCGATGGCATTTGTTTTCGGCTAAACAAATGTCTACCAAAATGGCTTGATTGTGAACATATTATTTTGCATGCTTGGTTGTTTATTGTATAATTGTGGATTGTATGTTTGTATGCTACAAGTTAATCACACAAGTTAACAAGAAACAAAACTAAAATTTAATTGGTTAAATTAGACGTTATTAAACACATGCAAAACGACAATTTAAATGGTTAAATTGAAATGGCAAAAGGACATTAATAAATGGTTATTAACAACACCAAAAGGATTATGATAATTGGTTATTAAAACATAATAAAATGGTTTATTCTAAAGTAATAAAATTGGCTTTATTACATGACATGAAAAATGGATTTTCAAATAAACCATACACTAAATGCATGTTGGTGTATGGTACAATAGTTTTCTTAAACTAGAACTATTGAAAACTTAAAATCCCTTATTAACAAAGCAAACAAGTTAATCGCCATCCTTTTGTGTAACACTTAAAAATATTAGGGAACTCATAATGGGATAAAGGTCACCTAACCGTTATGAGCAAACTAATACGATTAAGGTAAATTTCGCACACTTGTGGGATAAAGGTCTCCTAACCACTTATATGTTGAATTTACACGTTTACACAAGTAGGACGACTTGATTTGGGAATCATGAACTTAGGGTCACCAAAGCATGAGGAACAAATAGGCGTTGATGGGATAAATATGCCATGCAAAAGGATTGCATGATCCCATAACTTAGAAGTTGCAAAAGGATTGCAATTGTCATATAATGACTACCTAGCTAAATCAAATGACGGGATAAAGGTCACCTAACTGAAATTTGGTTTACCGTTGGATTCTAAAATTTAATAAATATCAATTGGATTTAAAGGGTATTGATTGTTAAATTAAAAATAATACTTAAACAATTTTGTTAAATTTTGTAGATGGCCGCCAATAACAACAACATTCCTAACTCACCAATCAACTTTAACAACCTATCGTTGAGGTCTATCCTCGAAAAGGAAAAACTCAACCATATGAACTTCATGAATTGGTTCCGCAATCTAAGAATTGTCCTCAAACTAGAGGATAGGGCGTATGTGTTGGAAGACCCCATTCCCGAACAACTGGACGAGGATGATACGGAAGGCATGGCTTATTGGGAGAAATATTGCACCGATTCGTTGCAAGTTTCTTGCCTCATGCTTGGGACTATGATACCCGAACTCCAAAAGGATTTTGAACATCATAGTGCATATGACATGATCACACAGTTGAAGGAGATGTTCCTTCAACAAGCTCGTGTCGAGCGCTTTGAAACGGTCCGAGCGCTTCATGCATGTCGGATGGACGACACCCAATCCGTTTCATCTTATGTCCTTAAGATGAAAAGCCTAATTGATCGAGCAAACAGTCTTAATTGCAACGTGTCTAATGAATTAGCCACAGACCTTATCCTTAACTCATTGTCAAAGAGGTTTGACACATTCGTGTTAAATTATAACATGAATGGTTGGGATAAAAGCATTGGCGAATTACATGCCATGCTTAAGACGGCTGAAGCGAGCATGGGTAAAAGGGCTTCACCCGTGTTTATGATCAATGAAGGCGGGTCCAAAAACAATAACACTTCTAAGCCGAAGGCGGTTAAGAGGAAAGGACCCGCCTACCAAGGCAAGGGCAAGGGAAAGGGGAAGATGGTTACCTCAACCAACAACAACAAAAAGCAAAAGGTTGCCGGTAAAGCAAGCCCCAAGGAAGATCCGTGCTTCGGTTGCAGTGAAATGGGTCACTGGAAACGAAACTGCCCGGTCTACCTTAAGGAGTTGAAGGAAAAGAGGGATGCAGGGCAAACCTCAGGTAATGTATATATGGTATACATTGAGCTTAGTATTACTTCTTCTAATACATGGGTATTAGACACAGGATGTGGAACTCATATTTTCAATTCTTTGCAGGGTTCAAAAGAAGTGATCAGGATACGGGAACAACAAGTCTCTTCATGGGAAATGGAGCAAGGGTGCAAGTGAAAGCTCAAGGAGACTTTGTTTTGAAGCTACCAAGTGGTTTAGAGCTCATTTTGAAAAATGTTTTGTATGCACCCGATTTATCACGAAACATTATTTCTGTATCCCGTTTGAAACAATGTGGTTTTAATCTTAATTTCATTAATGATGATATCCATGTTTCTTTAAATAATGTGTTCTATTTTAAGGCTTCGCCTTCGAATGGTATTTATGAATTGGTTCATGATGACACAGCATACAATAGCTCAATATACCATTCAAACACCAAGAAACTCAAAAGGGATTTGAGTGATTCCTGCTTATGGCATTGTCGCCTTGGTCACATAAACAAGAACCGAATGCATACACTTCAAAAGAATGGACTTTTGAAATCAAATGAACTAGACTCGTTTGATGTATATGAGTCTTGTTTACAAGGCAAAATGACTAAAGCACCTTTCAAAGGGACCTATGAAAGGGCTAAGGACTTATCGGGATTAATACATTCGGATGTATGTGAACCCTTTAAGCCCATAACTAGGAATGGTGAAAGATACTTCGTTACTTTCATTGATGACTTTAGTCGTTTCGGATATGTCTACTTGTTAAGACATAAGGATGAAACTTTTGAAGCATTCAAAGAGTATTAAAATGAAGTACAAAATCAACTCAATAAGACAATCAAGGTACTTCATACCGATAGAGGAGGTGAATACCTAAGCGATGCTTTCCAAGATCATCTTAGAAGTTGTGGGATTATCTCGCAGCTCACTCCTCCTGGAACACCCCAACTAAATGGAGTTTCCGAAAGGAGGAACCGAACCCTAATGGATATGGTTCGATCTATGATGGTAAGAATCTCGTTACCTCTATCATTTTGGGGTTATTGTATATGCTCCGCGGCTCGTATTTTAAATATGGCCCCAACCAAGAAAGTGGAACGAACTCCTCATGAGATGTGGTTTGGAAAACCTCCATCTCTATCATACTTAAAGGTATGGGGATGCGAAGCTTATCCTAAGCGTTACGTCCCTAATAAGTTAAATGCTCGATCCACAAAGTGTATCTTCATAGGATATCCCAAGGATAATATGGGATATTATTTCTATGATCCATCCGAGCAGAATGTATTTGTTGCTCGGAAGGCTGAATTCCTTGAAACTAAGTTCCTAATGGAAGGTAATAGTGAAAGGAAGGTAGATCTTGAGGAGGTTCAAGATCAATTGGATGATACACAATTGGTTGACACTAGCACTCAACATGAAAATGTTGAGAATAATCAAATGGATGATCAAAATACACAAGACGTTCGCAGATTTGGTAGGATTAGTAATCCTCCTGAGAGATATGGGTTTCTCATGAATGGTTGCTAAGTGGTTGATTTGGATGAACTAACCAACTACCAAGATGCTTTATCAAGGATTGATAAAGATAAATGGTAGGAAGCCATGAACGCTGAGATGCAATCCATGTATGACAACCAAGTTTGGGAACTTGTTGCACAACCTCATGGCTCTAGGCTAGTTGATTGTAAATGGCTTTTCAAAATGAAAACCAACATACATGGAAACTTGGATACATATAAAGCTAGACTTGTAGCAAAAGGTTTCACTCAAACTCAAGGGGTTGACTATGATGAAACTTTTTTGCCTGTGGCAATGCTAAAGTCTATTAGGATATTACTTGCCATTGCTGCTCATTATGATTATGAAATATGGCAAATAGATGTCAAGACCGCTTTCCTAAATGTATATCTTGTGGAAGATGTCTATATGGTTCAGCCTGAAGGTTTTGTTGATCCGAAATATCCTAAAAAGGTATGCAAGTTAAAGAAGTCAATCTACGGATTGAAACAAGCATCTAGAATGTGGAATCATCGTTTTAATGAGGAAGCCAAAAAATTTGGATTCATTAAAAATGGTGATGAAGCTTGTGTATATAAGAAAGCTAGTGGGAGCACTATCATGTTCCTTGTACTATATGCGGATGATATATTGTTATTTGGAAATGATATTCCGGCAATGCAAGGAGTTAAAACTTGGCTAAGTAAATGTTTCTCCATTAAGGATCTTAGAGAAGCACAATACGTTTTGGGGATTGGGATCTACAGGAATAGATCCAAGAAACTGATAGGTTTGAATCAAAGTGCATACATTGAAAAGGTCTTGAAAAGGTTCAAGATGGAGAACTCTAAGAGTGGTTTGGTACCTATTCAAAGAGGAACGCCTCTCAGTTCATCTCAGTGCCCTACCACGAAAGATGAACAAGAGAGAATGAAGAGAGTCCCTTATGCATCTGCTATTGGGTCAATCATGTATGCAATGATATGCACTAGACCGGATGTGTCATGCGCCCTAAGCTTGACAATTAGATACCAGAATAACCCAGGAAACAGTCACTGGATTGCGGTTAAAAGTATATTGAAATACCTTAGGAGGACTAAGGATATGTTTCTAATATATGGATCTGGTGAGGAGTAACTTGCTGTAAAGGTTTACGTGGACGCGAGTTTCCAAACTGATCGAGATGATTCTCGATCATAGTCCGGTTATGTCTTCACGTTAAATGGAGGTGCGGTCTCTTGGAAGAGTTCTAAACAGGATGTTGTTGCATTATCCACTACAGAGTCGGAGTACATTATCGCCTCATTGGCAGCTCAGGAAGCTGCATGGATGAAGAAATTCATCGACGACTTAGGAGTAGTCCCTTCCATTCAGGACCCTCTTGAGATCTTTTGTGACAACGAGGGCGCGATTGCTCAAATCAAAGAACCTCGTGCTCACCAAAAGACCCGTCACATTGAGCAGAGATTCAACTACATAAGGGATGAAGTTGAAAAGGGAAAGATATGTATTCGCAAAGTTCACACAGATCTTAATATAGCGGATCCTCTCACGAAGCTCTTACATTGATCAAAACATACAGGACATGTTTGTGCATTAGGGCTTCGATATTCTAGTGATTAGTCATGATCTGTTTTAAGTATTGTAACAGAACGAAATTGTTCAAACTCATTAATATAATTATGGTATTAATTTATTTTGAGTCATGTTCCGATCTTGCATATTTTATCCATGAATAAGTAATTATTCTAAATTTCGTAGTCGATCACATTCGTGGGAACAAATGTGAGGTTTAGACTATTATGAACTTAGATTGGTATACATTCACGGACTGAATGTGGGGCAAGGTTGCTACCAAGGTTCATAGATATTTGTGGGATGCAAATATTGGAAGACCCGCTCTCAAGACTTACTAAATAGAGCCTTTGTGGTTGATCACTTGTAATCTTGAGTAAAGGCGAATATCATTGTATCCTCTGACCTGAGATACATATTGGGTTCGGATATTTACCAAGTATTGTGCCTTGATTCTTTCCTTCGCTATTCTGAAATATGGTAGTTCATAAGGAAGAGCTCAGGTATAATACAAGGTATATGTTTAGGACGTATGTAGTCAAGATGGAATTTGTCCCTCTTATTCGTTGAGAGACAGATGTTTAAGGCCTGATAAAGTTAAATCTAGAAGAGAGTGATCACTCTGTGTCTCTTGGATTTAACATGACATCTAGGACAAAAGGAAATAATGAAAGATTCACCTATTCATATTCGAGAGGGGAACTCGAAAGGGATGATGTTATTGAATGGCACAAAGTCATAACATATTAGGGTGATGGACGGTCGTTAGGTGGTATCCATCACTTGCATTAATTTCTTATGTTTCTCGTGCAAGTGGGAGATTGAAGGTATTTCGTATGCCCGAGAGACATATTAAATTAACGTGGCTAATATGTTTTGATCTAAGTCGGGTCATACCCAATAACAAGCTTACCGAATCCTTATTTGTATTTAATCTTAACAATTGGATCATTGATTAAATACGCGACACTTGAACTTTAAGAAAAATTGTTTTCTGAAATACTACTTGATGTGTGTATATATAAATATATAAATTATGGAATAATTTATATAATATGGATTTAATTATTTATAGGTTAAATAATTAATTAATTTATGTTACATTTTATATAAATTGGTTTTATATAATGAAATGTACATAAATAATAATATGGAAGTTTTATAAAATAAATTTTATAAAATCTAATTTTATAAAATTAACTTTTATAAACAAATGGAGTAGTGGCCTTGGAGTTTGATGCACTCTTGCAAGAGATTCCTTTTCTTGATCAATTACAAGTCCTAGTTTCCATATACATGCAAGGCTTGACTCATTCAAACTACACACTTGCACATACACATCAAAGAGATAAAAAAAACTGCATAAAACTCCTTGTTGGAGCTGCTGGCTGCCGTGGGCATTTGAGGCTCAAAGGGAGTTCAATTTTTGGTTTTTGCAAGCTCTAATCAAGTGTTATTAAATCCTAACTAAAGTAAAAAGGTTTGGTATTAAAGGCTTGGGGTATTACTTGCTCGAGGCTTCAAGTTAGAAGCTCCATTTTCATCATCTTCATCATCATCTTGCAACTTTGAAACAACCCTCAACTAGCTTGAGGAGGTATAATCTTCTTACTTCCTTGTTTTTATTTGTAAGCATTATTTCAAGACTTGATAACAATATGGAATTCATCTAAAATGGTTTAACATATAAACTTGTTTTCTTGATACTCATGCTTCCGCTTGTTATAACTTTACATATAATGGGTTTTATGATTAAGTTAACATCATGAACTTGTTGATATGTTGAATTCCATCAAATATTTAGTCCAACATCACGATTACTTTGGCTCAAATAAACATAATAATAACTTAGTTACGAGATATTAATTTTAAAAAGGAAGAACATAGCTTACAGTGATTATTTATCGCGTAGCGTTACCCGGACAGAGTTCCGACTTAAAACCCGTAAAACATTTCTTACAATAACCCAATTATTATTAATTTAAATTAAAATTATAATTAAAATATAAATATAAATATAAATATAAATATAAATTGAGAGATAAGAGAAAGAAAATAGAAAAAGATGTATTAAAACTCGCAGAAAACTGGCTAATTTATAGGATGTGGCCTGCTACAGTAACTCATGCGGTCGCATGAGATTTGTGCCTTCTAGCCATGCGATTGCATGGCCGTCATTTCCTGGTCACATACTTTTTGGCTCCTAGCTTGTCGACATATTTATTTAATATATATAATATATATATAATTTTATATAATTATACATATATTATATTATATTCATGTGCATAGTTGATTTGTAATTTTAGCTCCGTTGCGTCACGCGTTGATAGTTGGCTCAGGTCCCAGTTCCGGATTTTCGAACGTCCTTTCGTACGATTTAATATCTTGTACTTTGCGTTTTGCGTCTTGTACTCTTGTAACTTTTGAGACGTTTCTTATCAATAATTTGAACCACTTGGATTGTACTTTGTACTTTTGAGCTTTTTGGTAGTTTGCGTCTTCAAATTGTCGTTTTCTTCTTTTGTCTTCGCACTTATTTATTTAAACGATTATTACATAAAAATAGAACAATAGTAACTAAAAGCTTTACATATTGGAAGGATATTGTGCCTAAATATATGTTCATTTGGAGCACTATCAAATATCCCCACACTTGAACGTTGCTTGTCCTCAAGCAATACAGAACTTGAAATAAAATCACACTTCACTCGAATCACTTTTTTTATTCTCACACTTTATACATCAGTGATTTTGATACGGCGGTATAAACAATGATAGTAACGATGTGGTCTACAGTCCCACATGACTATTAAAAATTTAGATCCTTTAAGGAAATTGGATCTTTATGAAAACATTTGATCTTTTGAAAATTCAATCTAGCTTTTACCCTAGATAAGTTTTTCGGAATAACCCTTCACCGGTGTTCGCAAATTGTTTTTGTGGGTTTTGTGGGTTTTAGATTTTAAAATTTTAGCTCAAAACTTGTGGTTTTGTGTCACCCACTTGCTAACCTTGTATTAGGAAAGCAACACGTCTAGTATACTTGTTCCGTATATTACCTTTCGATAAACTACCGTCCGGTTGTAAAGGAAAGCGTTGAACAAGCAACTGTTAAGGCAATGTCCCGTGACATGCTTTTGATTATGGTCTATATCGTGTCGGATGCAATTACTATCCTTTGTAGGAGCAATAGTAAAGATCACCTTATAGTTTTTCGGTCTGGCACAAGGTCCTGTCTTCGACCATGCTATGCAACCACCGTTCTTACGGTTGACACCCGATTTGGTTCAGGTGACCTAATGAATTCCAGGTGAATTCCTAGGATTTTACGTTCAATGGTAATGAACGCATTGAAAATGGGTTTTCAGAAAACAAATCGGTTTTATTTTTTGATCAAAATATTTTCTCGTTCAAGCTCGAGTTTAGATATCATCGAATTCCATGAGTTTGTAATTCTCAATCTTTAAAGTCAATCTCAAGGATTGAGTAATATCAGTCATAAAAGCTGATTTTTTGATCTTTAAGGAGATTATCCTTTCTGGGGGTCTGATTCATTAGTCTTATCAAGCTAATTTGCACGGCGCCCTCCCCATTTTACGAGACAGATCCTCTCATGGTTAGGATAAGTCTGACCACTTGGCGACCCTGTTTGATGCTGAGGTCCGTGGATTTCCTGCTGATTTTAGAGATGACTTTTCTAGATTTTTCGTCAACCTACAGCTGGTCTGGACGACAACTTCCTGACCTAAATCAAGAAGTGCGTGTCTTTTTCGGAAGACTTTACTTCCTTTTAATGATGGAATTGATTCATCGTGCAGATCTATCTTTCTTTCAAATATATTACAATAAATTAGGTAAAACTGATTAAAATCGTCCAAAACAAAAGTACCTGTAATAATCTTGTACAAACATATGTGATATGTGTTTTAAATAACTTGGTAAATTCTTCCCACACTTAGCTTTTATTTATTTTTTTCTTTGCCTTTTTATTCTCCTCTATTCCATTTTAAATAAATTCTAACATTTTAAGTTGTTTCTCAATTTATGTCCTTTATGAGGTAACAATCATTTCGGTATTACAACCTAGTTTTATCGTTCATAAATATGTATAAACATGATTTTGAATTCATTTAGTTGAAATTTTTTCAAATTTTCACAAAATTTGGCAATTAAACTAAGTGTAAACCCGAGAGAATTTATAACCCTTCCCCACACTTGAGATCATGCAATGCCCTCATTTGCATGAAATCAGACTATAAATAAAAATTCATGAGGGTGATTAGTGTAGAAAAGTGATTAAAAATACCGAGTTTGCAAACATATTATTTTATATCACATTTGATATTTTGTGTCTTGTCGTCAAAATTAATAGCTTTTGCTGAACTTAATGTCAGTCTTTGAAAGTGCGCTGTTTTACCCTGTTTTATACATAAGATAAACTACAAACATATAATATATATATATATATATATATATATATATATATATATATATATATATATATATATATATATATATATATATATATATATATATATATATATATATATATATATATATATTTCATAAAACCTTTATTCATTAAAACAATTTAATTGAATGATTTTTAAAATTTTGTTTCCTTTTACTTTAGGTAGTTTCGGTATGTTTACCTAGTCCGTCCCTCGACAAAATTTAAAATTTGTCGTTTTTAAAGCGATTGTTTTAAAAGGCAAGATTTTTTGGGTTTTTTAATTTTTTTGGTATACTTTAGATCAATAAAATTAAAAATAATGATAACAAAATTTTTCGCCCCGCCCTCGGGTAAAGCAATTTCGGTTGCATGACCTAGTCTTTAACTTACGACGAATTTTAGAAATCATTTTTTTAAACTTAATGAAATAAAGTAAATTTTTGTTTTTAAATTCACAAAAAAACTTAAATTGAAAAAGCGTATTAATTTCTTACAAAACCTACAAAACAAAAATTCAGAATGGGGGGAGAAAACTAGTTCTTTAGTGTCTGCTAGTGAAAAAGACCAATCGGATTCCATTCTCGGAACTACACGAGAACAGAACAACTAACTTTAGACAACGTTTTCTTTTTAGAACATTTGAATCTCCCCACACTTAGGTAGCTGTGGTGTCGAAATTGTGGTTAACTTCATTGTCAATTTCTCTTGGACCATAATCAACTTGCATATCTGTGACTTTTGCTTTAAGCCATTGGTCGGATTCCTGTGTAATATCCACAAATTCAAATAGTTTTGCCTTTTCTTTAGGCGATAGATTGGATACTAACCGGTTACATAACTTAAAGTTCCCATTGGTTCTAGCATCGCAAATCCGTTTAATAAGTTTCTTCATTGAACTATTAATAACGAAGTCATTAAATTTTGTATCAACAACGGGGTTCTTTGTTAGCAGGTCATCATTAGGTGTTACTTCATTTTCCCCATACTTAGGCGTTTTATTATTGTTAAGCACTACCGTTGGAGTTGGTAAAACAATATGGTTCTTACCAATCATTTTTGTTGGTTCAACGGTTTTGGTTGGTGGAGATTTAGACTTTCGACTCACAAAGGTGATCGATTTTTCATCATTAGTAAGTGTCATTCTACCTTTTCTTACATCAAATAATGCCCCGGTAGATGCTAAGAATGGTCGTCCTAAAATTAGAGGAACGTTTGAGTCCTTTTCTATGTCAATGACAATAAATTCGACAAAAAAGGTTAAATTACCCACTTGAACGGGTAGGTTGTCAGTAATTCCAACTGGGTGCTTAATGGTTTGATCAAAGAGTCGAACACTCATTTTCGTTGGACTTAACTCACCTACTCCTAATCTCTTATATAATGAAAGAGGCATAACACTCACACTCGCGCCTAAATCTGCTAGTGCATCATACATGACATAATCACTAAGTCGACAAGGAACAATAAATTCACCCGGATCACCCAACCTGGGTGGAGGTTTCGGTGGAACTGTCTTCACCGGGTTTATCTTTACGGTTTTTGTTTCTTGTACTTTCTTATTCTTCTTCTTATTTCCAGAGGTATCACAAACTTTATTACCTATTACTTGCTCATACTCAACTCCTTTTCTTGGAAACGGGATGGGTGGTCTGTATGGTGCCACCACTGGCTTTACATACTCGGGTGGTGGTGGTGTTGTAACTTCTTCATTGTTAATCACATCTAAAACCTTCCCATCTTCTGATGCTGGTTTTTCAGAATTCGTTGACACCATATTAACATTCTCATTCCGAGGATTTACTTCAGTATTACTTGGTAGCTTTCCTTGTTCCCTTTCACTCATCATGCTAGCAAGAGTACCTACGTGTTTTTCTAGATTCAAAATGGAAGCTTGTTGAGTTCTTAATGACTGATCAAACCTCTCATTCGTTTGGGTTTGAGTTGTAATAAATTGTGTTTGAGATTTCATTAGCTTTGCCATCATCTCTTCCAGATTTGGCTTTTTCTCTTCGGTTTGTTGTGGTGGTTTATATAATCTAGGTTTTTGTTGATTGAAAGTGTCGTTTTGAGTTGGTTAGTTATTCAGACCTTGTTGATTGTACGAGTTATTATTGGGTCCATTTGGATTGTAAAGAATGTTTTGATTTCGATTGAAGTTTGGCCTTGGCCGTTGATAATTATTTTGATAATTATTTCCTGACCTTTGGTTCATGTAGGAAACATTCTCACGTTGTTCTATCGTTTGCTCAATGTGACAATCTTTCGTTAAGTATGGTCCACCGCATTGCTCACAACTGATTCGTATTGCGTGAATATCTTTATTCATCTTTTCCATTCGTCTCTCGAAAGCATCTATTTTTACGGAAACGGAATCAAAGTCATGGCTAGAATCGGCTCTAGCCACTTTAGATGAATGAAAGATATCTTTTTCTTGGTGCCACTCATGTGAGTGGGAGGCAGTGTTATCAATAATTTTGTAAGCTTCAGTTGCGGTTTTCTTCATAATGGAACCACCAGCTGTTATGTCGATGTCTTTTCGTGTAGAAACGTTGACACCTTGGTAGAATATTTGTACTATTTGATAAGTGTCTAAACCATGTTACGGACATCCTCTCAACAACTTTCTAAATCTTGTCCACGCCTCATATAATGTTTCATTTGGCTTTTACGCGAACATAACAATTTCTCCTTGAAGTCTCACCGCTTTAGATGCCGGAAAGAATTGTTTAAGAAATTTTTCAACTAAGACATCCCATGTATCAATCGCCCCTTCAGGTAACGATTCTAACCAATCTTTGGCTTCTCCCTTTAAAGTCTAGGGAAACAACATGAGATAGATCTGTTCATCCTCAACTTCTCTGATTTTGAATAGAGTACAGATCCTATTAAAGGTTCGAAGATGTTCGTTTGGATCTTCTTTTGGCGTAGCACTATATTGGCATTGATTAGTTACCATGTGTAGGATTTGTCCTTTGATTTCATAATCTGGTGCATTAATGTCTGGTTTAATAATGGCGTGTCCTTGGCCAGTGCGTGTGGCTCTCATTCGATCTTCCATACTTAGAGGCTCCGTTACTTCCATAATTGAATTTGTTGAATCCAAATCACTAGAAGATTCTGATTTAACGGTTTCTTCCTCGACAATCTCTGGATGAGTAATTTGTGGTTCAGGAGCAATGATTAGTGGTTCAGGATCTCCGAATTGTCCCTGAATATCCTCCGGATTCTCAATTGTGAGGTCGGTTTCAGAAAATGGATTATTGAAAATTTGAATTGGAGTACTTGGTCGACTAGATGATGATTCTAAAGAAAAATCAACGGCGATAATATTGGCTAGATGTCTTGATCGAGTTACAGGTGGTGAACGTATGAAGGGTGGTGAACGTTTTGCTCGGTGCATTCACTGAATATCCTATTAGTTATAAAAGATAAAAATTATATAAACTATCAAATTAATAGACTTTTCTGATTTTGCCCACATTTCGAATAGCCAATAGATGCAGCAGGTAGCCAGGACCCTTTAAATCGGAAGCCCACAACTCGCCACTAACAAATTCAACTATTACTACGAATCAGAAAATTTTGGATGTCTATCAATTTAACCGCTTAAAATAATTTTTCATTGAAATTTTGATATAAAAATCTATGTCCTAAAAACTAGAGTGTCGAGAAATAAGAAAGAAAAAGAGCGCGTCGAAAAACGTCGAAAAATAAAAGATCGAAAAATAAGCGTCGAAAAATAAAAATAAGAAAAATAAAGCGTCGAAACTTAAAAGTCTAAAAACTAAATCTAAAAATTTGCGCCTAAAGGTATTTAAGCTTAAAAGGAAATCTATATCCAAAACGGCAATAACTTAAAAGGCACTAAAATATATAAACGACGTGCAAAATTCTAAAGCGCCTAAATCTTAATCTAAAGAAAAAGAACTTAAGGGATTTTACGGCAAAGTCTTAAAATCTAGAAATAAAAATAACTACGGCATATACTATATTTAAAACTAAGTACGAACGATAAATATAAAAATGTTACGAATAAACTATTAAAATATATAATTACGAATAAACGATTAAAAAGATATAAATTTAAAAAAAACTTAAATTTATAAAAATACAATTTTTATAAAAATATTATTTTTATATTATTATTTTATAAAAGTATCAATTTATAACTAATTAAAACTATAATAAACTAAATATTACAAATTAATTAAAATTAAAATTAATTAATATAATAATTAACCCTAATTAGGGTTTAATATTAATAATAATTAATAATAATCTGTAATTAATGTTGTCGGCAGAGGTATCAGGCGTGTCAGCAACCCTCATGCGGTTGCATAATTTTCATGCATATGGGCCATGCGATCGCATGACTTCTGGATCCAGCTCTGATCTTGGGCTGCTACAGTACGACCCGAATACAATTTTAATTATATATTTTTTTTATTTTTCTGTTTTTTATATTATATGAAGTATGTATATAAAATAAATAAAAACTTATATTTTTACAAACTAAAATAGAAATAGAAATATTTTATAATTTTATATATTTTAAACAAATTCTAAAAAATATATATATATTGTTTTTCTTTTTATATTTTTGTATTTTTAATATCTAAAACGTATTTTTACAAAAAGAAATTAAAACTTAATAAAATCTTTTTTTTATATAGCGTTTCGCTTTCGGCGTTGTTTGTTCCCCGGCAGCGGCGCCAAAAACTTGATGTGGTAGCGGAGGTATACGAAATAGTTATATTTTTATTACGAAATACGATACAAATTACACAAGTTTTATTAATTTATTTGTAGAGTGGATATACCTAAACTTTGCTACAACACTTATAGGCAGTGTACCTAATCGTAGAGTAGTGTAGTTTTTAGTAAGTCAAGTTCGTTCCGCAGGGAGCTAGCCAAGTTTAACGCTATATATATTTTAAACTATATTTGTATAAATATATATATAAGTAATATTATTATTATTATTATTATAAAAGGGGGATTTTACCGTTTAGTGACCGGTTTGTCGATTTTAAATAAAGCAAAAAGATAAATGATGATAATATAAATGACAGAATTTAAATTGCGATAAAGTAAATTGCAGTAATTAAAATGACAGTAAATAAAGGTACGATGAAATATGAAATAAAAGTATTATGCTTATTTAAACTTCCGTAATCATGATGTTTGACGTTTTGATTTTAATTTATTACCCTGGGTTAATTGTCCTTTGTCCTGGATTATTTGATACCTATTTGGTTTTTATCCATAATAGTCCATCGGTCATAATTATAAAATGCTTGTCAAATTAACCTTATTTTCGAAGTCAAATATTCCAACTAATTAGGGATTCGAACTGTAACAAGGTTTAATACTTTGTTTAATGATTACACCAGGTTATCGACTGGGTGTAATCCAAGGTTTTATAACTTTGTTAACAATTACACCAGTTATCCTTGTATGTAATCCACCCCTGTTTTAATGAGATATGAATATTAATTTACCCACTTGATCAGAATGAATAATCAATTACTCAACCCGAATAATTAATTAAATGATCGTAAAAGATGTCGTATAGACGTCACTAAATAGGACATACATAATCATTTTAATAATTATTAGATTAACTAATTTGAAGATAGGTTCGACAGATTCTAATGAGTTATCATTCGATTAGACAATACCCCCTATATATTAATAGTCAATAGTCCAATGTCCACAAGTGTCGGTCTTTTGTCCAAACCTTAATTATGGTACAAAATCTAATAACCCCGTCTTAATATTTAGTCCAACATCACGATTACTTTGGCTCAAATAAGCATAATAATAACTTAGTTACGAGATATTAATTTTAAAAAGGAAGAACATAGCTTACAGTGATTATTTATCGCGTAGCGTTACCCGGACAGAGTTCCGACTTAAAACCCGTAAAACGTTTCTTACAATAACCCAATTATTATTAATTTAAATTAAAATTATAATTAAAATATAAATATAAATATAAATTGAGAGATAAGAGAAAGAAAATAGAAAAAGATGTATTAAAACTCGCAGAAAACTGGCGAATTTATAGGATGTGGCCTGCTACAGTAACTCATGCGGTCGCATGAGATTTGTGCCTTCTGGCCATGCGATCGCATGGCCGTCATTTCCTGGTCACATACTTTTTGGCTGCTAGCTTGTCGACATATTTATTTAATATATATAATATATATATAATTTTATATAATTATACATATATTATATTATATTCATGTGCATAGTTGATTTGTAATTTTAGCTCCGTTGCATCGCGCGTTGATAGTTGGCTCAGGTCCCGGTTCCGGATTTTCGAACGTCCTTTCGTACGATTTAATATCTTGTACTTTGCGTTTTGCGTCTTGTGCTCTTGTAACTTTTGAGACGTTTCTTATCAATAATTTGAACCACTTGGATTGTTCTTTGTACTTTTGAGCTTTTTGGTCGTTTGCATCTTCAAATCGTCATTTTCTTCTTTTGTCTTCGCACTTATTTATTTAAACGATTATTACATAAAAATAGAACAATAATAACTAAAAGCTTTACATATTGGAAGGATATTGTGCCTAAATATATGTTCATTTGGAGCACTATCAATCCCCTCAAAGTTTTATAAAAGTAAATTTATTTTATTTACCATTCGTGCAAAATTTTGAAATCGTATATAAAATAAAGTAAATGATTTCTTATCTTTGACAAATACATATGAAATTTTACTTTCACTTTTACAAATCAAATCTTTTATTCAAAAGATATCTTACTTTGAATGGTACGTGTTGTACATAACCCAGTTTACTAAGAACTTCGTTTCTTTTCTTACATTGTCACCTTAAACGATTTCTATAAAAATTTCGTTGCTTATTATACAAAATTCTTCGTTGCTTATTCTTATCCAAGTCATCATGAAGACTTTACAACCGTCGAAATTGAGAGTTTCATGTGTGTGTGTGTGTGTGTGTGTGTGTATGTGATGAAGGCACTTACTACCACGTCATGCAGAGCCTTCGGGCGTCCACTAACACTTAAACCATTCAAAATTTCTGTGTTACCTCAGGGATCTTATTTGTCACACCTGTCGGAGCGATGCTCTTTCTTACATAACTCTAAGTCTTGACTTATTCCAAAGGATTCTCATTTAGTGATATTAACATCATTAGTATTCCGACTTTAATATTAGCCATAACCTGTTTGGCATCTTGCAAAGTCAAGAAGCGATTAACTTCTTGTCCTCATGCTCTATCCTTCGTACCTCACCTTTTAGCAACGGCTTCACACGTGAATATTTTTGAGCCAAAGACTTAAGTCCCTGATAATCATCAAAACTACATTTAATTCATTAGTTTTCATTACCTAGTAACATGTCAACCGATGATTCAAAGATTTTTCACTCGACCTTTTTTTAACTCGTAACCTCTGAAATACGAAAAACTATGTTTATCAAAAATTTTACACGTTGTTATTTGCGCGGTCCTCACGAGATTTATGGACAAATGAAAATAATAAAATTTTTCTGTCACTTATGCGATTTGTAAAATCATATATGTATGTATATAATTAAGTTAACAAGTTTACCTTTACTTATTTTGGTTTAATACATACTAAGTTATACCTTCAAATTATTTAAAAATCGCTCCTTTATTGAGTTGTTTAACTTAAGTCAAATAGTTTTGTGCAAAATGGTACACGTCGTTCATACTTCTAAATTTACTAGGAATTTCGTTCCTTTTATGTTGTCACATCAAACGTTTAAAATTTTTTCAAAACTTCCTTGGTTGATTTTATTAAAGGTTTTCGTATTAAGTCTACACCATGTATGGATCACACTTTTTTCTTTTCCTCCGTTTAGGGATGAAGCTTACGATTATGATCTTTGTTAAAAACTCTTGAGCCACTTTGGATGGCAGTTCTATAAAATTTGTTAAAAAGTCTTTGCGCTCATGAAATGTTCCCCTTAAGGTTAGATTTGGCAAAAACGCGGGCCGATAAATCAGTTTTCCGAGGTACACTCAGTGGTCACCCTATCGTAGGAAAGGCATTAGGCTAGTTTCTACTCTCAATATTTCCCGGCTAATCGCAACACTCTCGTAAACATCATATCTATGAATCAGTATATTGAGGTACAAGAATCATTTTTGAAATTCTTTTCACTCGGAGAAAACCATTCTTTATGACCTAGGGTTCACATATCTTCTCATCCGCGCATCCCCTTAAGTATAAGGAAAAATTCAGGACGAACCGCTCGGAGAGTTCACTCTCGTTCAAGGACCACACTTTTCGTGCGATTTTCTTTCGGAATTGTAGTGTAAGATACTTTAGGAATCTATGAATCTTGTTATCCTCTTGGAGGGGACTGCTTAAAACATCTACGACACTAATGTGGTTACTCTATATATTCCTTCCTTCATTGGTCACAACTATATGTTGTTCTAGATTAATGTTAACCCTAACTTCAACATGTAACTGAAAGGATAAAGTTACATTATGGAACTGTGCTTTCATTCCATCTAAGGATAAGTTCACCTGTAGTATGGTAAACTGGGTGATATCCTTCATTGTTCGTTCAGACCGTCCTGAAGACACTATAAATAATTATGGCTTGCATTTCATATAAGTCCAATTAGTCACTTTCAGCTAAAAATTTCAATTCATTTAGTCAAATGAAACGTTCTTAAATATCGGGTTCTTCATACCTATGGTCTCCTTCCGAAATTAAGGGATTAGTAAAAATCCGTGGCTAACACTATCCAGACATCAAATCACGTGGTTGTGATCACCATGTTTTCCATTCTACTCGTCAGCTTTGTATTGTGACA
The DNA here is from genome assembly GCF_046630445.1 of Rutidosis leptorrhynchoides. Classification (NCBI taxonomy): domain Eukaryota; kingdom Viridiplantae; phylum Streptophyta; class Magnoliopsida; order Asterales; family Asteraceae; genus Rutidosis; species Rutidosis leptorrhynchoides. The sequence goes on from NC_092336.1 coordinate 507,820,752, forward strand.
TAAGTGCTCAATGTTTTAGATAAGTTTAGTAACATTCATGATGTATTTCATGCATCCAGCTTACTGAAGATGCCTGTAAGGCTAAAAACATCATCTTTCCTTTTATGAATATATATTCAGAGGACATGTTCATGTTAACAAGAAACGAAATCAATTTGTTGATCTCTTAGGAGAAGAGGCTTAATTAATGGCGCATACCTATTCTTACTGTTATACGCCCAAGTACCTTTCAAGGTAAATAACTCATTTCTGAGCCCACGTGTCTCACGGAACTTTGATATGCTCCTTCTTATTCAAAAATGGTACCATTGTTGGTCACCCCTCAAAATTTAGGGATCAAATTTTCTTTAACAGGTGGGTAATGTAATGACCCGGCTTTTTCAACTTGCTTTTGTGCTTTGTGCTTTCGCGAAACTGCGTATATGTGCGTACTGAGCTAGTTTATGCTCTGGGATCTTATTTAATGATTAATTACTTTCATTAATATCTTACAACGTGCTATTAAGTGTGTAATCACTTACCTTGATCCCCGAATGCTTTTACGACTGTTGGTGTCACTTGACGTTTTTAACGAACTGCGTACACGTTTAAATTTTGTCGTAACCGGAACATTACTACTACAAAATATTAATTGTTATTTTATAATAATAATTACTTGGGTTTTTGGATGCTTAATTACGCTTAGTAATTTACTAGAGCACACTAGTTAGTCTTGTTGGACTTTCTACCTTATTGGACCTTAGCCCACCCTACACTAGTTAGTGGACTATTTAATTAGCCCAATTATAATTAACTAGTGACTCATTAATAAGTAAGATAAATGCCCATTTATTAGAGGGAACATACTAGCATTTTTGTCAAGTATTATCCTTAATGTTGCATGAGATCCTAACATAAGCACCAACTTTAGACAACCATTAACCAAAAAGCAAAAAGGTGTCCCTCCTTATTCCCCCCATAACCCACGGCCATGTACCCCTCTCCACACCCTCACCACCTATAAATACAAGCCTTATTCCATCCATTTTACACTTGCTCTCATTTGCATTTCACACACACTTACTCTCAAATTTTTTCTCTAGTCTTCCTCTCTCTAAAAAGTGTAAGTATTTGATTTTTCTTCTTCTTCTTCCCTTGCCTTTCACGAAATCATCATCATCATCTAAGGGTCTAGCTTTTTAGCTTTGATCTTGATTACATCTTGTATATTCAAACATGGATTTGAATCATTCAAGAACATGGAAGATTCAAGCTTTCTAGCTTTGAATCTTCACCTACTTTGTAGATCTGAATCTTTTAACTTTAATCTTGTTATTTTGTTATAAAGATTCAAACTTGTGTTTGTAATCTTCATGTAACTTAAAGATCCAAGCTTTATGCTTCAAGATCTTCAAGAACAACCAAGATGCAAGCTTTCTAGCTTGAATCTTCATATCTTTTGTTGGATCTAAGTTTTCTAACTTATGATCTCATTATTTTGTTGTAAAGATCAAAACGTGTGTTTATGGTCTTCATGTAACTTAAAGATCTAAGCTTTATGCTTCAAGGTCTTCAAGAACACTAAAGGTTCAAGCTTTCTAGCTTTGTGACCTTATAACTTGTGTGAAAAGGATCCAAGCTCTCTAGCTTAGGGTTCTATCACTTTATTTGACTTAGATTATGTTCATACTTGTTTGATTGAAGTAAAGTTTGTAGCTTTAGTTGTAAATGTAACTTGTAATTGTGTTAAGACTAAGGATATGATGTAACCTTGGTTCATCATCCATCTAAGACTCTTAAATGAGTTGTGTTCTTACTTGGTGTGATGACCCGGATTTTTCCGACTACTTGATTATACTATTTATATGATTTAATAATTTCGACATGATAAGCAATGAATTTTAATAAGTCTTGAACCTCCGGAAAGAATTTTATATAAGCAGTTGACCACCCTTTTATTCCTACGATTCACGAACGTCATAACTTGTATTAATTATATATATGCGTATATATACATATATTTAACTTGAAAATATGATAATTAAATATCTCATTAAGTATATTAACAAAGTATTATATATATACTTTCATACTACTAATTTAAAGAGTTTTTGAACAATATATATGTTACTATTTAAACGACGTAATTAACTTAAATTAAAATGTATGTACATACAATGTATTACGAGTATAAATACATCTTACAAGTATTAAATACACTTTATAATATACCAATACATATAAAGGATAGCTATACTCGTATTTCCGTTCAATTTCCTCAAGAATTCTACTCGCATTCATACGGTATTGTTACCCGTATTATACACAGCTTCTAGAAGTATTTACTATTGGTATATATCAATAGAAATCTGCAATTATTTGTGTAATATGTCATCCATGACCTAATCAATTTAATATGTCATCCTTGACTTAATACATTTTAATTTATCTTAGATATTTTCACTAAAAACCAAATTTTCAAGCCTATAAATAAGTACCATTTCTAACTCATTTTTACACACACTTGCAAGAACTCTCTCAAGTTTTGTTCTACTACTTCTTTCCAGCAACTTTACATTCTAAACTTGAGGTAAAAACTACTTCAACTCTTGTTCAATTCATATGTTTATAGCTATCTATGTAAGAGTTTATAAACTAGAACATAGTTTAGTTGATTCTAAAATTGTTTGAAAAACTAATCTAATCTTTCTAACTTAACTCTAATAACACTTATTTATATGTATTATGATGTTATATTAAGTTAATATAAGAACTTATAACTTTTACATATGAAGAACACCTTGAAACTTAACATATATCCTTTAATCTCCATTCGGTAAAAAACGGGCTGTTTTGGGTTGAGAATTAAAAACCTATCTTAGGCTTTGAGTTCAAGGCTAAGACTTTGGAAATATGTTAATATATGTAAATAAGACTTCCAGTATTTTTTCATGATTTTAGACAAAGTGGAAGTATTTTATCAAAAATCATATATTGGGTGGATGCCGGGATTTTCCCAAATCTGTCCACCGACACAAAAAGATGGTAAAGCTCTAAAAATTACTACTTGGGCTGATCTTTTCGAATTGGTTTTGTTAAATTTACTTCTTAAGGAATCCATAGCAATTTGATTCACTTTAAACGGAGGTTTAATGAATATTTGGCGAGTAAAACAAAATCTGCTAAAATTAACGTTGTATGGACGAAATTTATATTATAAAAACTATATTAACCATATCCTTGCTAACTTTTCCTATATACTATATATATTTGGACATGTTATCATTAGTATAACAAAATATTATAATCTTGGTTAATTCCGAGATTGTATATATATAATAATCTTGGTACGTTCCATGACAATACGTGCACAATACGTTTTGATAAATCCTAAGACAATACGTACACAATACATCTTAGTTAATTCTAAGACAATACGTATAAAATACGTCTCTGGATTGATGCAATACAATACGTACACAATACGCCGTGGGGTAATTCTAAGATTATATATATATACCGATTAATGGACTTTTCGAACTATTTTGGACTACCAACATAAAATGTTAAAAATTATTATATAAGTATTCTATGAACTTGTTTTATTTTATATGTCGTATTATTATCTGAATCGTTATTATTGTTATAGGTTCGTGAATCCAAGGACGACGATCATATTTTTAATAAGTTGAAAACTTATTATTAATATACTTTTACTACTGTGAGTATATAGTCCCATTTTTAAACTCTAAAATATTTTGGGATGAGAATACATGCATTTTATGTTTTACTCCATGGACACAAGTACTTAAAATATATTGTACCACCTTGCATATCTTCCCTAATAGCTTGGTAACTAATATTTACATGTTGTAAGAACATGTAAGCGCGAATCCTATTGATAGATCTATCAGGTTTGACAACCCCAACCGGGCTAGTCGCTCTAGTATCGTAAATGGTTGCATAGTACTTCGTTTTTACTACACTTGGTACAGTGTAGGGAGATTTTATAATAAAGAGAATATGCCACATTAATGGTTAAGTATGGTTACCGAAGCGCTCAACATCTTATAGAATATCTTTATTGAAATGTTTGTAACTATGAAATCTTGTGGTCTATATTTATATCGATGCTAGCTTTAAACCTATATATCTCACCAACCTTTGTGTTGACTGTTTAAGCATGTTTATTCTCAGGTCCTTAAGAAAGTCTTCCGCTGTCGCATTATCTGAGCAAGCTTTGCATGGAGGCTCATGCTTTTGTTTAAAAGAGGGTTGCATTCAATAAAACTTTGGTCATGTATTATATTCGACTGTTATGTCACCTTTGTAATATTTGAAAATCGATGTATCATGGGGGTTATTTTGTAAATAATCTCCCATATGTTTAAAACTCGTATTATGTATAATAATGGTGTGCTTTTTATGAAACGAATGCAATATTTTCTAAAACGTATCATATAGAGGTCAATTACCTCGCTATGGGACCAATGAATAACGTACTGCGTTTATACTAATATGGACGGGTCGTTTCAGTTGGTATCAGAGCAGAGGTCTAGCGAACTAGAAATTGCATTAGTGTGTATGACCGGTATTTGTTAGGATGCATTAGTGAGTCTGGACTTTGACCGAACTTGTTTTTGAAAACCATTGCTTATCATTTTTGGTCGGAAATTAAATACTATAACATGTAAATATTATGTGGTATATTACTAATGTGGTAGTTAATGTGTAATAGATGTCTACTTCTAGCACTAACCTCATTATCACATTCAGCGACTCCGAAGAGGAATCTCCAGCAAAAGTACCAATCATTGACTTATCTGATAACCACGATGACTCGAAGAAAGATGTATCAATCATCTATATAACTGATGACGATAATGACCTAGAGTGGGATGCATTTTGGGAAGATTCACAAATTTCAGAAGAACCAGAAGTGAAAGAACCTGAAAACGATCCTGAGGCGGAGGAGGAAGTCAAAGAAATTTCTAAACAAGATTGGAATAACGCAACAAGGGATGTTAAACTTCTTATTGTAGTAGGGTTTGAGAACCGACACCTTTTACCACCAAACCACCCTTACCATATAAATCTCCCTGATAATCCCACCAAGATACCAAGTACCTCCAACACACGACCAACAACAAAATACACTGTGCGTCTATCCCTCATTCCACCTAAACAAATTGATTCACCAACAACTAAAAGGCCCCGTCATTTTTGAATCACCTCCCGCTATGATAACATTTCACGCCATGTATAATATTATGTAGTGTGCTTTATTTTATCCTACATATGTATTATGCAAAATAAACCTATGTGAAATACTGGTATTGTATTGTTATATCATGAATAAGCGTGAAATGATTATGTGATTTTACTTTAAATTTTTCATAATAGAATATTATCTAGATTGTAGTAGTTAATTTTTGTACTAAGCTATTAAGTATGAACTTTAACGGGTAGGTAATACCCTAGAAATAATTATAAATTGCTAATAAGAAGAAAATGCTTTTATAATAATTGGTTCATATTATTAATATGCCATGATGTACCATTAATTACTCACTACATCTATAATATTCTATGTGATTAATTATCTTATATGTTTATTGAAGAAACATGGCTCGATTAAACCGAATGACGAAACAAGAAATTGAGGAGCTTATCAACCAACGCGTAAACGATCGTATGCTTTGGGTCGAAGCGGCAAGAGCATCAGCAAATAACACCAACCCTCGTGTTGGATGCACATATAAAGCATTTCAAGGTTGCAAACCTTCATCATTCAGCGAAACAGAAGGACCAGTCGGTTTAACCCGATGGTTCGAAAAGCTCGAGTCCGTATTTAAAATCAGTGGTTGTGCGGAAGGGGATAGGACAAAGTATGCTTCATGCACATTACAGGATGGTGCACTTACATGGTGGAAAAATTATGTAAAAGCTGTAGGGGGCGATGAAGCATATGATACTCCTTGGGAGGAGTTGAAAAATATGCTAATCAATGAATACTGCCCAAGGAACGAGGTTAGAAAAATGGAAGCCGAGTTACGAAATCTGAAAGTTGTCGGAACCGAACTTACCAACTATAACAGGCGATTCATGGAATTAGCCTTGTTATGTCCTGAATTGGTACCAACGGAAGAGCGAAAGATTGAATTGTACAAAGATGGTCTGCCAAAGAACATCAAGGCCAATGTTACAGCATCCAAACCCAAGACAATTCATGAAGCTATAACCATGGCAAATGAGCTAATGGATCAGATCATCCTGGATAAGAACGCATCAAATACCGATGCCAAGGTATCGGATAACAAAATAAAGTGGGATGGAAATCGTGATCGAGGTCACCAGCAACAATCTCTTAAGAAACAGGAAATCACGCAAGGTGTGGGTAGTGGTTCAAGCTCGGGTTACAAAGGGCATAATCCCTTATGTAACAGATGCCACAAACATCACAATGGTTTTTGTAATGTGGTGTGCAACAAATGTAATCGAAGGGGTCATCTTGCTGAAGATTGTTGGGTTCCCGTTACAAATACAAATGGCACCAAGACTCCTGCCACCAATGCAAATAGAACTGCCTTGGCTACTGTTACTTGTTACGGGTATGGGAAACAGGGTCATATTAAGATCCAGTGCCCGAATCCAGAGAAGAATAACGGACCTGCACGGGGAAGAGCATTTGTTATTAATGCTAGAGAGGCGTGTGAAGACCTGAAGCTTGTTACGGGTACGTTTACCATTAATGACTTATTTGCATCTATTATATTTGATACTGGTACCGATAGAAGTTACATGTGTAGAGACTTTTACGCTAAATTGAATTGTTCATCATTACCTCTAGATGCTAAGTACATGATTGAGTTAGCTAATGGTAAACTAATTAAAGTTGATAAAATTTGCCGTGATTGTAAAATAAATTTAGCCGGAGAAACGTTTAAAATTGATTTGATACCCGTAGAATTAGGAAGTTTTGATGTAATAGTCGGCATGGACTGGATGTCCAAAATAGGAGCTGAAGTTGTGTGTGCCAAGAAGGCAATTCGCATTCCCCGTAAGGATAAAACGAAAGTAATAATTTATGGAGAGAAGGGTAACTCAAAGCTAAAACTCATTAGCTGCTTGAAAGTCCAAAAGTGCTTGAAGAAAGGGTGCTATGCTATCCTAGCACATGTTAATAAAGTCGAAACGAATGAGAAAGAGAAGAGCATCAACGACGTGCCTGTGGCAAGAGAATTTCCTGAAGTCTTTCCGGAAGAGTTGACGGGATTACCTCCATTTAGATCTGTAGAATTTCAAATAGATCTAGTACCAGGAGCTGCACCAGTGGATCGTGCTCCATACAGACTTGCACCGTCTGAGATGAAAGAGTTACAAAGCCAGTTACAAGAATTACTGGACCGTGGATTCATTCGACCGAATACTTCACCATGAGGAGCTCCGATTTTATTCGTCAAGAAGAAAGATGGATCCTTTCGAATGTGTATAGATTATCGCGAATTAAACAAGTTAACTATCAAGAATCGGTACCCATTACCGAGAATTGATGACTTGTTTGATCAGCTGCAAGGGTCACGTGTTTACTCCAAAATTGATCTAAGATCGGGTTATCATCAGTTGCGTGTCAAAGAAGAAGATATTCCGAAAACCTCATTTCGGACACGCTACGGTCATTATGAATTTTTAGTCATGCCGTTCGGGCTGACAAATGCACCAGCTGTATTCATGGACCTCATGAATCGGGTATGCAGTCCGTATTTGGATAAGTTTGTTATTGTCTTTATTGATGACATTCTTATTTATTCTAAGAATGAAGCAGAACATGAACAACATTTAAGGTTGGTGCTGGAACTGTTAAAGAAAGAACAGTTATACGCAAAGTTTTCCAAGTGCGCCTTTTGGCTGAAGGAAGTACAGTTCCTTAGTCACATTGTCAGCAGTGAAGGAATTCAGGTTGATCCAGCCAAGATTGAAGCCATTGAAAAGTGGGAGACCCCAAAGACTCCAACGTAAATACGCCAATTTTTGGGTCTTTCTGGCTATTACAGAAGGTTTATTCAAGATTTTTCCCAGATAGCCAAACCATTAACAACATTAACACACAATGGGAAGAAGTATGAATGGACTTCTGAGCAGGAAGCCGCATTTCAATTATTGAAGAAGAAGTTGACTACATCGCCTATTCTATCGTTACCTGAAGGGAACGATGATTTTGTAATTTATTGTGACGCTTCGCGACAAGGTTTTGGTTGTGTCCTCATGCAACGAAAGAAGGTTATTGCATATGCATCCCGATAACTGAAGATTCTTGAACAAAATTATACGACTCGTGATCTAGAATTGGGAGCAGTGGTGTTTGCATTAAAGATTTGGAGACACTACTTGTACGGGGTTAAATGTACTGTGTATACCGATCATAAAAGCCTTCAACATATCTTCAACCAAAAACAACTGAACATGAGGCAACGTAGGTGGGTCGAGCTGATAAACGACTATGATTGTGAAATTCGATATCATCCCGGGAAAGCAAATGTAGTAGAAGATGCTTTAAGCAGGAAGGAAAGAGAGCTGATTCGAGTACGAGCAATGAATATGAAGATTCATACGAACCTCACTACCCAAATTAAGGAGGCTCAACAAGGAGCTCTTTCTGAAGAAAACTTTGGAAATGAGATGCTTAAAGGGTTAGATAAACAGCTTGTTACACGGGAGAACGGAACCCGATACTTCGCTGGACGCATTTGGGTACCAAAGTTTAAAGGGTTAAGAAAATTGGTTTTGGATGAGGCACATAAGACGAGATACTCGATACATCCCGGAGCTGGAAAGATGTATCAAGATCTTAAAGCACACTTTTGGTGGCCAAATTTGAAAGCTGATATTGCAACGTACATCGAAGAATGTTTGACTTGCTCCAAAGTCAAGGCGGAACATCAGAAACCGTCAGGTCTGCTTCAACAACCAGAAATACCGGAATGGAAATGGGAATGTATTACTATGGATTTCATCACGAAGCTACCAAAGACTGCATGGGGTTACGACACCATTTAGGTAATTGTCGATCGTCTCACCAAATCTGCACATTTCATACCTATGAAGGAAATGGATAAGATGGAGAAATTGGTATGATTATACATGAAGGAAGTTGTTTCAAGACATGGAGTACCTATCTCCATTATATCCGATCGCGACAGTCGGTTTACGTCAAGGTTTTGGCAATCACTACATGAAGCTCTAGGGACTCGTCTGGATATGAGCACTGCATATCATCCTCAGACCGATGGGCAAAGTGAAAGGACCATTCAGACTCTTGAAGACATGCTTAGAGCATGTGTGATCGATTTCAGAAACAGATAGGATAAATATTTACCATTGGCAGAATTCTAGTATAACAACAGTTATCATACGAGTATTAATGCTGCACCATTCGAAGCACTTTATGGAAGAAAGTGTAGATCCCCTATCTGTTGGAACGAAGTAGGTGACAGACAACTGACTGGTCCCGAGATCATACAGGAGACTACTGATAAGATTGTGCAAATCAAGGAGAGATTGAAGACCGCCCAAAGTCGTCAAAAGAGCTATGCTGATGTTCGAAGGAAGCCGTTAGAATTTCAGGTTGATGACATGGTTATGTTAAAGGTGTCACCTTGGAAAGGTGTGATACACTTTGGTAAGAGGGGTAAATTGAACCCAAGATACGTAGGACCATTCAAGATCATCGAACGTATTGGACCGGTGGCTTATCGACTTAAGCTACCACAAAAACTTGCTGGAGTACAAAATACCTTTCACGTCTCGAACCTAAGGAAATTCCTTGCAAAAGAACACCTCACTGTTCCTCTTGAAGAAATCCAAATCGACGAGAAACTGCATTTTATAGAAGAGCCTGTCAAAATCATGGACCGTGAAGTCAAACAGCTCAAGCAAAGCAACATACCTATAGTTAGGGTTCGTTGGAATGCTCGAAGAGGTCCCGAGTTCACTTGGGAAAGAGAGGACCAGATGAAACAGAAGTATCCACATCTGTTTACAAACACCGCCCATTAAATAGGTACTACTTCAAATTTCGGGACGAAATTTCTTTAACGGGTAGGTACTGTGATGACCCGGATTTTTCCGACTACTTGATTATACTATTTATATGATTTAATAATTTTGATATGATAAACAATGAATTTTAATAAGTCTTGAACCTCCGGAAAGAATTTTATATAAGCAGTTGACCACCCTTTTATTCCTACGATTCACGAACGTCATAACTTGTATTAATTATATATATGTGTATATATACATATATTTAACTTGAAAATATGATAATTAAATATCTCATTAAGTATATTAACAAAGTATTATATATATACTTTCATACTACTAATTTAAAGAGTTTTTGAACAATATATATGTTACTATTTAAACGACGTAATTAACTTAAATTAAAATGTATGTACATACAATGTATTACGAGTGTAAATACATTCTTACAAGTATTGAATACACTTTATAATATACTAATACATATAAAGGATAGCTATAATCGTATTTCTATTCAATTTCCTCAAGAATTCTACTCGTATTTGTAGTGACCCGAACTTTTCCATGTTTATATATATTAATTGAGATTGATATTTACATGATTAAATGTTTCCAACATGTTAAATAATCAAACTTTTTAAGACTTGATTAATTGAAATATGTTTCATATAGACAATTGACCACCCAAGTTGACCGGTGATTCACGAACGTTAAAACTTGTAAAAACTATATGATGACATATATATGGATATATATATATATAGTTAACATGATACTATGATAAGTAAACATATCATTAAGTATATTAACAATGAACTACATATGTAAAAACAAGACTACTAACTTAATGATTTTTAAACGAGACATATATGTAACGATTATCGTTGTAAAGACATTTAATGTATATATATCATATTAAGAGATATTCATACATGATAATATCATGATAATATAATAATTTAAAATCTCATTTGATATTATAAACATTGGGTTAACAACATTTAACAAGATCGTTAACCTAAAGGTTTCAAAACAACACTTACATGTAACGACTAACGATGACTTAACGAAGTGTGTTAAAATGTATATACATGTAGTGTTTTAATATGTATTTATACACTTTTGAAAGGCTTCAATACACTTATCAAAATACTTCTACTTAACAAAAATGCTTACAATTACATCCTCGTTCAGTTTCATCAACAATTCTACTCGTATGCACCCGTATTCGTACTCGTACAATACACAGCTTTTAGATGTATGTACTATTGGTATATACACTCCAATGATCAGCTCTTAGCAGCCCATGTGAGTCACCTAACACATGTGGGAACCATCATTTGGCAACTAGCATGAAATATCTCATAAAATTACAAAAATATGAGTAATCATTCATGACTTATTTACATGAAAACAAAATTACATATCCTTTATATCTAATCCATACACCAACGACCAAAAATACCTACAAACACTTTCATTCTTCAATTTTCTTCATCTAATTGATCTCTCTCAAGTTCTATCTTCAAGTTCTAAGTGTTCTTCATAAATTCCAAAAGTTCTAGTTTCATAAAATCAAGAATACTTTCAAGTTTGCTAGCTCACTTCCAATCTTGTAAGGTGATCATCCAACCTCAAGAAATCTTTGTTTCTTACAGTAGGTTATCATTCTAATACAAGGTAATAATCATATTCAAACTTTGGTTCAATTTCTATAACTATAACAATCTTATTTCAAGTGATGATCTTACTTGAACTTGTTTTCGTGTCATGATTCTGCTTCAAGAACTTCGAGCCATCCAAGGATCCATTGAAGCTAGATCCATTTTTCTCTTTTCCAGTAGGTTTATCCAAGGAACTTAAGGTAGTAATGATGTTCATAACATCATTCGATTCATACATATAAAGCTATCTTATTCGAAGGTTTAAACTTGTAATCACTAGAACATAGTTTAGTTAATTCTAAACTTGTTCGCAAACAAAAGTTAATCCTTCTAACTTGACTTTTAAAATCAACTAAACACATGTTCTATATCTATATGATATGCTAACTTAATGATTTAAAACCTGGAAACACGAAAAACACCGTAAAACCGGATTTACGCCGTCGTAGTAACACCGCAGGCTGTTTTGGGTTAGTTAATTAAAAACTATGATAAACTTTGATTTTAAAGTTGTTATTCTGAGAAAATGATTTTTATTATGAACATGAAACTATATCCAAAAATTATGATTAAACTCAAAGTGGAAGTATGTTTTCTAAAATGGTCATCCAGACGTCGTTCTTTCGACTGAAATGACTACCTTTACAAAAACGACTTGTAACTTATTTTTCCGACTATAAACCTATATTTTCTATTTAGATTCATAAAATAGAGTTCAATATGAAACCATAGCAATTTGATTCACTCAAAACGGATTTAAAATGAAGAAGTTATGGGTAAAACAAGATTGGATAATTTTTCTCATTTTAGCTACGTGAAAATTGGTAACAAATCTATTCCAACCATAACTTAATCAACTTGTATTGTATATTATGTAATCTTGAGATACCATAGACACGTATACAATGTTTCGACCTATCATGTCGACACATCTATATATATTTCGGAACAACCATAGACACTCTATATGTGAATGTTGGAGTTAGCTATACAGGGTTGAGGTTGATTCCAAAATATATATAGTTTGAGTTGTGATCAATACTGAGATACGTATACACTGGGTCGTGGATTGATTCAAGATAATATTTATCGATTTATTTCTGTACATCTAACTGTGGACAACTAGTTGTAGGTTACTAACGAGGACAGCTGACTTAATAAACTTAAAACATCAAAATATATTAAAAGTGTTGTAAATATATTTTGAACATACTTTGATATGTATGTATATATTGTTATAGGTTCGTGAATCAACCAGTGGCCAAGTCTTACTTCCCGACGAAGTAAAAATCTGTGAAAGTGAGTTATAGTCCCACTTTTAAAATCTAATATTTTTGGGATGAGAATACATGCAGGTTTTATAAATGATTTACAAAATAGACACAAGTACGTGAAACTACATTCTATGGTTGAATTATCGAAATCGAATATGCCCCTTTTTATTAAGTCTGGTAATCTAAGAATTAGGGAACAGACACCCTAATTGACGCGAATCCTAAAGATAGATCTATTGGGCCTAACAAACCCCATCCAAAGTACCGGATGCTTTAGTAGTTCGAAATTTATATCATATCCGAAGGGTGTCCCGGAATGATGGGGATATTCTTATATATGCATCTTGTTAATGTCGGTTACCAGGTGTTCACCATATGAATGATTTTTATCTCTATGTATGGGATGTGTATTGAAATATGAAATCTTGTGGTCTATTGTTACGATTTGATATATATAGGTTAAACCTATAACTCACCAACATTTTTGTTGACGTTTAAAGCATGTTTATTCTCAGGTGAATATTAAGAGCTTCCGCTGTTGCATACTAAAATAAGGACAAGATTTGGAGTCCATGTTTGTATGATATTGTGTAAAAACTGCATTCAAGAAACTGATTTCGATGTAACATATTTGTATTGTAAACCATTATGTAATGGTCGTGTGTAAACAGGATATTTTAGATTATCATTATTTGATAATCTACGTAAAGCTTTTTAAACCTTTATTTATGAAATAAAGGTTATGGTTTGTTTTAAAAATGAATGCAGTCTTTGAAAAACGTCTCATATAGAGGTCAAAACCTCGCAACGAAATCAATTAATATGGAACGTTTTTAATCAATAAGAACGGGACATTTCAGTTGGTATCCGAGCGTTGGTCTTAGAGAACCAGAATTTTTCATTAGTGTGTCTTATCGAGGTTGTTAGGATGCATTAGTGAGTCTGGACTTCGACCGTGTTTACTTGAAAAATGATTGCTTAACAAATTTTGTTGGAAACTATATATTTTTAACATGTGAATATTATGTGATATATTAATCTCTTAACGCGTTTGATATTATGTGATAGATGTCTACCTCTAGAACAAGTCCCATTGACTCACCTAATAATAATGAAGAGTCAAATGTAAATTGGAATGATTCTTGGACTGATTCACAAGTTCCCGAAGAGGAACCGGAAGAAGAGTCGGAACCGGAAGAAGAATCGGAACCGGAAGAAGAATCGGAACCGGATGAAGAAATAGAACCGGTGGGGGAAATAATAAAACGGTTAAGTAAAAGAAAATCCTCAACCAACCGACCAAGGTTAATTATGGTCAATGGTGTTTCCGCCAAGGAAGCAAAATATTGGGAGGATTACCAATTCTCCGATGAATTGGATTCCGACGAGAATTCCGATGATGTTATAGAAATTACCCCAACTGAATTTAAAAAGGCAAAAGAAAATAATAAGGGAAAGGGCATAAAAATAGAGAAATCTAATTCCAACCCCGATGAACTTTATATGTATCGTCAACGCCCGAAGTCCTTAAGTTGTAACAATGACCCGGGAACCTCTAAACCACCAGGTTTTTCTAAACCAATGTGGACAACGACGGCTCGTATTAGGGGAACATCATATATCCCTAGAAACTTGGCAAAACGAACCAAAACCGAAGAAGAAGAAACGAGCGAGTCGGAATAAGATAGTTGTATTCGTGTGGTGTAATATATGTAATATAGTATTCTTATGCTTTATGATATATGTAAAAATTGCTTGTATTAATAAGTATTTTTTTATGAATCTAACTCTTGTCTATTTTACAGTTTAAAAACACAAAATGGATAGACAACCCAATATTTTAAGAGACCTACCCGGAGACATGATTGATGAAATCTTGTCTAGAGTCGGCCAGAATTCCTCGGCACAACTATTTAAGGCGAGATCAGTTTGTAAGACATTCGAAGAACGTTCTAAGAATGTCTTGGTTTATAAGAGACTTTCGTTTGAAAGATGGGGGATATCACATTGGGAAACCCATAAGTTACGATGTGTTTACTTTGACGCATATATTGCGGGGAACCCAAATGCTATTTTACGCAACGGGTTAAGAAATTATTTTGACTCAATATATCCGAATATTGGACTTCGTGATTTAGAAAAAGCGGCTAACATGCAACATAAAGAAGCATGTTATGCTTACGGATTAGTAATGTTCGCTTCTCACCAAAGTGAGAACAAGAACATCGGGCTACAACTATTAAACAAAACGTTTCCACAAGTGACGGAGTCGGTAATTGGGGTAAGAAATGAGGTTTTTAGATTATTACGGGACTGTTGGACATTACGTAACCCTCGTCCCTTTGACGACGTTACAACACGCTGTCTTATCAACGGCCATAACGGTTATTTTTCACAAGACCAAGGATGGGAAGTAGTCCTAGTAAAACCAGAATGCATGACTTGTTTCTGGACGTATGAATTACGTGTCTTTATTGCCTTTGCTGAACGACTTGTGTACTAGCTAGAATTATATTCACAACTATCTTGTATCAAAGTTATTGTGTGCTATATTTCATGCTTTATGTAAAATAAGCGGTATTGTAAGTTTGTAAAATATTGTATAAAAGTTTGAACGCGAAATATTATTATAATCAGTTTTTCATATAGAATTGTAGTAGTTGAATTGTATATTAGCTACTAAGTATGAACTTAACGGGTAGGTACTACCCGAATTTAAACTTATAAAACGCTAATATGAAGAAAAAGCTTTTATAAATGAGTTCATATTATTTTACAAAATACTATTAACTACTCTTAATATTCTGTATGATTAACTTGTTCCATTTAACTATTTTGAAGGAAATGGCACCGACTACTCGACACACCGTGAATATGAATGAAGAGGAATTCCGTACTTTTCTAGCTTCAAACATAGCCGCAGTACAGGCTGCGCTACATACCAACAATAACCTTGGATCTAGCAGTACAGGAAATCGTGTAGGATGCACCTACAAAGAATTCACTGCCTGCAAACCTTTGGAATTTGATGGAACCGAAGGACCGATCGGATTGAAACGGTGGACCGAAAAGGTCGAATCGGTGTTTGCCATAAGTAAGTGTACTGAAGAGGACAAAGTAAAGTACGCTACGCATACCTTCACAGGTTCTGCATTAACATGGTGGAATACCTATCTAGAGCAAGTGGGACAAGACGATGCGTACGCACTACCGTGGTCAGCATTCAAGCACTTGATGAACGAGAAGTACCGTCCCAGAACCGAGGTCAATAAGCTCAAGACAGAACTTAGAGGGTTACGAACCCAAGGATTTGATATTACCACGTACGAAAGACGATTCACAGAATTGTGCCTATTGTGTCCGGGAGCATTCGAAGATGAGGAAGAGAAGATCGACGCGTTTGTGAAAGGATTACCGGAAAGAATCCAAGAAGATATAAGTTCACACGAGCCCGCCTCCATACAACAGGCATGTAGAATGGCTCACAAACTCGTGAACCAAATTGAAGAAAGAATTAAAGAACAGACTGCTGAAGAGGCCAATGTGAAGCAAGTCAAAAGAAAGTGGGAGGAAAACGGTGATAAGAATCACCAATACAACAACAACAGCAATTACAACAATAATCGCAACAATTATCCCAACAATCGCAACATCAATCGCAACTACAACAAACGGCCCAACAACAACAACAACAACAACAACAACAACAACAATCATCCCAACAACAATAATAACCGCAACAACAACAACAATCAGAAGCAGCTATGCCAAAGGTGTGAAAAGAATCACTCGGGGTTCTGCACCAAATTTTGCAACAAGTGTAAAAGAAATGGTCATAGCGCGGCGAAGTGTGAGGTCTACGGACCAGGGGTTAATAGAACGAAAGGAACAAATGGTGTCGGAACGAGTAATGGCGGAGCAAGTAGTGTCGGAGCAAGTTATGCCAATGTAGTTTGTTATAAATGTGGAAAACCGGGCCACATTATTAGAAATTGCCCGAACCAGGAGAACACGAATGGACAAGGCCTTGGAAGAGTTTTCAATATTAATGCGGCAGAGGCACAGGAAGACCCGGAGCTTGTTACGGGTACGTTTCTTATTGACAATAAATCTGCTTACATTTTATTTGATTCGGGTGCGGATAGATGCTATATGAGTAGAGATTTTTGTGCTAAATTAAGTTGTCCATTGACGCCTTTGGATAGTAAATTTTTACTCGAATTAGCAAATGGTAAATTAATTTCAGCAGATAATATATGTCGGAATCGAGAAATTAAACTGGTTAGCGAAACATTTAAGATTGATTTGATACCAGTAGAGTTAGGGAGTTTTGATGTGATAATCGGTATGGACTGGTTGAAAGAAGTGAAAGCGGAGATCGTTTGTTACAAAAATGCAATTCGCATTATACGAGAAAAAGGAAAACCCTTAATGGTGTACAGAGAAAAGGGCAACACGAAGCTACATCTTATTAGTAATTTGAAGGCACAAAAACTAATAAGAAAAGGTTGCTATGCTGTTCTAGCACACGTCGAGAAAGTACAAACTGAAGAAAAGAGCATCAATGATGTTCCCGTCGCAAAAGAATTTCCTGATGTATTTCCGAAAGAATTACCGGGATTACCCCCACATCGGTCCGTTGAATTTCAAATAGATCTTGTACCAGGAGCTGCACCAATAGCTCGTGCTCCTTACAGACTCGCACCCAGCGAGATGAAAGAACTACAAAGCCAATTACAAGAACTTTTAGAGCGTGGTTTCATTCGACCAAGCACATCACCGTGGGGAGCTCCTGTTTTGTTTGTCAAGAAGAAAGATGGTACATTCAGGTTGTGTATCGACTACCGAGAGTTAAACAAACTTACCATCAAGAACCGCTACCCACTACCGAGAATCGATGACTTATTTGATCAACTACAAGGCTCGTCTGTTTATTCAAAGATTGACTTACGTTCCGGGTATCATCAAATGCGGGTGAAAGAAGATGATATTCCAAAGACTGCTTTCAGAACACGTTACGGTCATTACGAGTTTATGGTCATGCAGTTTGGTTTAACTAATGCACCAGCTGTGTTCATGGACCTTATGAACCGAGTGTGTGGACCATACCTTGACAAGTTTGTCATTGTTTTCATTGATGACATACTTATTTACTCAAAGAATGACCAAGAACACGGTGAACATTTGAGAAAGGTGTTAGAAGTATTGAGGAAGGAAGAATTGTACGCTAAGTTTTCAAAGTGTGCATTTTGGTTGGAAGAAGTTCAATTCCTCGGTCACATAGTGAACAAAGAAGGTATTAAGGTGGATCCGGCAAAGATAGGAACTGTTGAAAAGTGGGAAACCCCGAAAACTCCGAAACACATACGCCAGTTTTTAGGACTAGCTGGTTACTACAGAAGGTTCATCCAAGACTTTTCCAGAATAGCAAAACCCTTGACTGCATTAACGCATAAAGGGAAGAAATTTGAATGGAATGATGAACAAGAGAAAGCGTTTCAGTTATTGAAGAAAAAGCTAACTACGGCACCTATATTGTCATTGCCTGAAGGGAATGATGATTTTGTGATTTATTGTGATGCATCAAAGCAAGGTCTCGGTTGTGTATTAATGCAACGAACGAAGGTGATTGCTTATGCGTCTAGACAATTGAAGATTCACGAACAAAATTATACGACGCATGATTTGGAATTAGGCGCGGTTGTTTTTGCATTAAACACTTGGAGGCACTACTTATATGGGGTCAAAAGTATTATATATACCGACCACAAAAGTCTTCAACACATATTTAATCAGAAACAACTGAATATGAGGCAGCGTAGGTGGATTGAATTATTGAATGATTACGACTTTGAGATTCGTTACCATCCGGGGAAGGCAAATGTGGTAGCTGATGCCTTGAGCAGGAAGGACAGAGAACCCATTCGAGTAAAATCTATGAATATAATGATTCATAATAACATTACTACTCAAATAAAGGAGGCGCAACAAGGAGTTTTAAAAGAGGGAAATTTAAAGGATGAAATACCCAAAGGATCGGAGAAGCATCTTAATATTCGGGAAGACGGAACCCGGTATAGGGCTGAAAGGATTTGGGTACCAAAATTTGGAGATATGAGAGAAATGGTACTTAGAGAAGCTCATAAAACCAGATACTCAATACATCCTGGAACGGGGAAGATGTACAAGGATCTCAAGAAACATTTTTGGTGGCCGGGTATGAAAGCCGATGTTGCTAAATACGTAGGAGAATGTTTGACGTGTTCTAAGGTCAAAGCTGAGCATCAGAAACCATCAGGTCTACTTCAACAACCCGAAATCCCGGAATGGAAATGGGAAAACATTACCATGGATTTCATCACTAAATTGCCAAGGACTGCAAGTGGTTTTGATACTATTTGGGTAATAGTTGACCGTCTCACCAAATCAGCACACTTCTTGCCAATAAGAGAAGATGACAAGATGGAGAAGTTAGCACGACTGTATTTGAAGGAAGTCATCTCCAGACATGGAATACCAATCTCTATTATCTCTGATAGGGATGGCAGATTTATTTCAAGATTCTGGCAGACATTACAGCAAGCATTAGGAACTCGTCTAGACATGAGTACTGCCTATCATCCACAAACTGATGGGCAGAGCGAAAGGACGATACAAACGCTTGAAGACATGCTACGAGCATGTGTTATTGATTTCGGAAACAGTTGGGATCGACATCTACCGTTAGCAGAATTTTCCTACAACAACAGCTACCATTCAAGCATTGAGATGGCGCCGTTTGAAGCACTTTATGGTAGAAAGTGCAGGTCTCCGATTTGTTGGAGTGAAGTGGGGGATAGACAGATTACGGGTCCGGAGATTATACAAGAAACTACCGAGAAGATCATCCAAATTCAACAACGGTTGAAAACCGCCCAAAGTCGACAAAAG
Organism: Rutidosis leptorrhynchoides; assembly: GCF_046630445.1. NCBI lineage: Eukaryota > Viridiplantae > Streptophyta > Magnoliopsida > Asterales > Asteraceae > Rutidosis > Rutidosis leptorrhynchoides. Next base: position 507,840,640 of record NC_092336.1, read on the forward strand.
AGCTACGCTGACATTAAAAGAAAAGATATAGAATTTGAAATTGGAGAGATGGTCATGCTTAAAGTTGCACCTTGGAAAGGCGTTGTTCGATTTGGTAAACGAGGGAAATTAAATCCAAGGTATATTGGACCATTAAAGATTATTGATCGTATCGGACCAGTAGCTTACCGACTAGAGTTACCTCAACAACTCGCAGCTGTACATAACACTTTCCACGTCTCGAATTTAAAGAAATGTTTTGCTAAAGAAGATCTCACTATTCCGTTAGATGAAATCCAAATCAACGAAAAATTTCAATTCATCGAAGAACCCGTCGAAATAATGGATCGTGAGGTTAAAAGACTTAAGCAAAACAAGATACCAATTGTTAAGGTTCGATGGAATGCTCGTAGAGGACCCGAGTTCACCTGGGAGCGTGAAGATCAGATGAAGAAGAAATACCCGCATCTATTTCCAGAAGATTCGTCAACACCTTCAACGGCTTAAAATTTCGGGACGAAATTTATTTAACGGGTAGGTACTGTAGTGACCCGAACTTTTCCATGTTTATATATATTAATTGAGATTGATATTTACATGATTAAATGTTTCCAACATGTTAAATAATCAAACTTGTTAAGACTTGATTAATTGAAATATGTTTCATATAGACAATTGACCACCCAAGTTGACCGGTGATTCACGAACGTTAAAACTTGTAAAAACTATATGATGACATATATATGGATATATATATATAGTTAACATGATACTATGATAAGTAAACATATCATTAAGTATATTAACAATGAACTACATATGTAAAAACAAGACTACTAACTTAATGATTTTTAAACGAGACATATATGTAACGATTATTGTTGTAAAGACATTTAATGTATATATATCATATTAAGAGATATTCATACATGATAATATCATGATAATATAATAATTTAAAATCTCATTTGATATTATAAACATTGGGTTAACAACATTTAACAAGATCGTTAACCTAAAGGTTTCAAAACAACACTTACATGTAACGACTAACGATGACTTAACGACTCAGTTAAAATGTATATACATGTAGTGTTTTAATATGTATTTATACATTTTTGAAAGACTTCAATACACTTATCAAAATACTTCTACTTAACAAAAATGCTTACAATTACATCCTCGTTCAGTTTCATCAACAATTCTACTCGTATGCACCCGTATTCGTACTCGTACAATACACAGCTTTTAGATGTATGTACTATTGGTATATACACTCCAATGATCAGCTCTTAGCAGCCCATGTGAGTCACCTAACACATGTGAGAACCATCATTTGGCAACTAGCATGAAATATCTCATAAAATTACAAAAATATGAGTAATCATTCATGACTTATTTACATGAAAACAAAATTACATATCCTTTATATCTAATCCATACACCAACGACCAAAAACACCTACAAACACTTTCATTCTTCAATTTTCTTCATCTAATTGATCTCTCTCAAGTTCTATCTTCAAGTTCTAAGTGTTCTTCATAAATTCCAAAAGTTCTAGTTTCATAAAATCAAGAATACTTTCAAGTTTGCTAGCTCACTTCCAATCTTGTAAGGTGATCATCCAACCTCAAGAAATCTTTGTTTCTTACAGTAGGTTATCATTCTAATACAAGGTAATAATCATATTCAAACTTTGGTTCAATTTCTATAACTATAACAATCTTATTTCAAGTGATGATCTTACTTGAACTTGTTTTCGTGTCATGATTCTGCTTCAAGAACTTCGAGCCATCCAAGGATCCATTGAAGCTAGATCCATTTTTCTCTTTTCTAGTAGGTTTATCCAAGGAACTTAAGGTAGTAATGATGTTCATAACATCATTCGATTCATACATATAAAGCTATCTTATTCGAAGGTTTAAACTTGTAATCACTAGAACATAGTTTAGTTAATTCTAAACTTGTTCGCAAACAAAAGTTAATCCTTCTAACTTGACTTTTAAAATCAACTAAACACATGTTCTATATCTATATGATATGCTAACTTAATGATTTAAAACCTGGAAACACGAAAAACACCGTAAAACCGGATTTACGCCGTCGTAGTAACACCGCGGGCTGTTTTGGGTTAGTTAATTAAAAACTATGATAAACTTTGATTTTAAAGTTGTTATTCTGAGAAAATGATTTTTATTATGAACATGAAACTATATCCAAAAATTATGATTAAACTCAAAGTGGAAGTATGTTTTCTAAAATGGTCATCTAGACGTCGTTCTTTCGACTGAAATGACTACCTTTACAAAAACGACTTGTAACTTATTTTTCTGACTATAAACATATACTTTTATATTTAGATTCATAAAATAGAGTTCAATATGAAACCATAGCAATTTGATTCACTCAAAACGGATTTAAAATGAAGAAGTTATGGGTAAAACAAGATTGGATAATTTTTCTCATTTTAGCTACGTGAAAATTGGTAACAAATCTATTCCAACCATAACTTAATCAACTTGTATTGTATATTATGTAATCTTGAGATACCATAGACACGTATACAATGTTTCGACCTATCATGTCGACACATCTATATATATTTCGGAACAACCATAGACACTCTATATGTGAATGTTGGAGTTAGCTATACAGGGTTGAGGTTGATTCCAAAATATATATATAGTTTGAGTTGTGATCAATACTGAGATACGTATACACTGGGTCGTGGATTGATTCAAGATAATATTTATCGATTTATTTCTGTACATCTAACTGTGGACAACTAGTTGTAGGTTACTAACGAGGACAGCTGACTTAATAAACTTAAAACATCAAAATATATTAAAAGTGTTGTAAATATATTTTGAACATACTTTGATATATATGTATATATTGTTATAGGTTCGTGAATCAACCAGTGTACAAGTCTTACTTCCCGACGAAGTAAAAATCTGTGAAAGTGAGTTATAGTCCCACTTTTAAAATCTAATATTTTTGGGATGAGAATACATGCAGGTTTTATAAATGATTTACAAAATAGACACAAGTACGTGAAACTACATTCTATGGTTGAATTATCGAAATCGAATATGCCCCTTTTTATTAAGTCTGGTAATCTAAGAATTAGGGAACAGACACCCTAATTGACGCGAATCCTAAAGATAGATCTATTGGGCCTAACAAACCCCATCCAAAGTACCGGATGCTTTAGTAGTTCGAAATTTATATCATATCCGAAGGGTGTCCCGGAATGATGGGGATATTCTTATATATGCATCTTGTTAATGTCGGTTACCAGGTGTTCACCATATGAATGATTTTTATCTCTATGTATGGGATGTGTATTGAAATATGAAATCTTGTGGTCTATTGTTATGATTTGATATATATAGGTTAAACCTATAACTCACCAACATTTTTGTTGACGTTTAAAGCATGTTTATTCTCAGGTGAATATTAAGAGCTTCCGCTGTTGCATACTAAAATAAGGACAAGATTTGGAGTCCATGTTTGTATGATATTGTGTAAAAACTGCATTCAAGAAACTGATTTCGATGTAACATATTTGTATTGTAAACCATTATGTAATGGTCGTGTGTAAACAGGATATTTTAGATTATCATTATTTGATAATCTACGTAAAGCTTTTTAAATCTTTATTTATGAAATAAAGGTTATGGTTTGTTTTAAAAATGAATGCAGTCTTTGAAAAACGTCTCATATAGAGGTCAAAACCTCGCAACGAAATCAATTAATATGGAACGTTTTTAATCAATAAGAACGGGACATTTCAGTATTCATACGGTATTGTTACCCGTATTATACACAGCTTCTAGAAGTATTTACTATTGGTATATACCAATAGAAATCTGCAATTATTTGTGTAATATGTTATCCATGACCTAATCAATTTAATATGTCATCCATGACTTAATACATTTTAATTTATCTTAGATATTTTCACTAAAAATCAAATTTTCAAGCTTATAAATAAGCACTATTTCTAACTCATTTTTACACACACTTGCAAGAACTCTCTCAAGTTTTGTTCTACTACTTCTTTCTAGCAACTTTACATTCTAAAATTGAGGTAAAAACTCTACTTCAACTCTTTTTCAATTCATATGTTTATAGCTATCTATGTAAGAGTTTATAAACTAGAACATAGTTTAGTTGATTCTAAACTTGTTTGAAAAACTAATCTAATCTTTCTAAATTAACTCTAATAACACTTATTTATATGTATTTTGATGTTATATTAAGTTAATATAAGAACTTATAACTTGTACATATGAAGAACACCTTGAAACTTAACATATATCCTTTAATCTCCATTCGGTAAAAAGCGGGCTGTTTTGGGTTGGGAATTAAAAACCTATCTTAGACTTTGAGTTCGAGGCTAAGACTTTGGAAATATGTTAATATATGTAAATAAGACTTACAGTATTTTTTCATGATTTTAGACAAAGTGGAAGTATTTTATCAAAAATCATATATTGGGTGGATGCCGGGATTTTCCCAAATCTGTCCACGGACAAAAAAAGAGGGTAAAGTTCTAAAAATTACTACTTGGACGGATCTTTTCGAATTGGTTTTGTTAAATTTACTTCTTAAGGAATCCATAGCAATTTGATTCACTTTAAACGGAGTTTTAATGATTATTTGGCGAGTAAAACAAAATCTGCTAAAATTAACGTTGTATGGACGAAATTTATATTATAAAAACTATATTAACCATATCCTTGCTAACTTTTCCTATATCCTATACATATTTGGACATGTTATCATTAGTATAACAAAATATTATAATCTTGGTTAATTTCGAGATTGTATATATATAATAATCTTGGTACGTTCCATGACAATACGTGCACAATACGTTTTGATAAATCCTAAGACAATACGTACACAATACGTCTTAGTTAATTCTAAGACAATACGTATACAATACGTCTCTGGATTGATGCAAGACAATACGTACACAATACACCGTGGGGTAATTCTAAGATTATATATATATACCGATTAATGGATTTTTAGAACTATTTTGGACTACCAACATAAAATGTTAAAAATTATTATATAAGTATTCTATGAACTTGCTTTATTTTATATGTTGTATTATTATCTGAATCGTTATTATTGTTATAGGTTCGTGAATCCAAGGATGACGATCATATTTTTAATAAGTTGAAAACTTATTATTAATATACTTTTACTACTGTGAGTATATAGTCCCATTTTTAAACTCTAAAATATTTTGGGATGAGAATACATGCATTTTATGTTTTACGCCATGGACACAAGTACTTAAAATATATTCTACGTTGAGTTGTACCACCTTGCATATCTTCCCTAATAGCTTGGTAACTAATATTTACATGTTGTAAGAACATGTAAGCGCGAATCCTATTGATAGATCTATCAAGTTTGACAACCCCAACTGGGCTAGTCACTCTAGTATCGTAAACGGTTGCATAGTACTTCGTTTTTACTACACTTGGTATAGTGTAGGGAGATTTATAATAAAGGGAATATGCCACATTAATGGTTAAGTATGGTTACCGAAGCGCTCAACATCTTATAGAATATCTTTATTGAAATGTTTGTAACTATGAAATCTTGTGGTCTATATTTATATCGATGCTAGCTTTAAACCTATATATCTCACCAACCTTTGTGTTGACTGTTTAAGCATGTTTATTCTCAGGTCCTTAAGAAATTCTTCCACTGTCGCATTATCTGAGCAAGCTTTGCATGGAGGCTCATGCTTTTGTTTAAAAGAGGGTTGCATTCAATAAAACTTTGGTCATGTATTATATTCGACTGTTATGTCACCTTTGTAATATTTGAAAATCGATGTATCATGGGGATTATTTTGTAAATAATCGCCCATATGTTTAAAACTCGTATTATGTATAATAATGGTGTGCTTTTTATGAAACAAATGCAATATTTTCTAAAACGTATCATATAGAGGTCAATTACCTCGCTATGGGACCAATGAATAACGTACTGCATTTATAGTAATATGGACGGGTCGTTTCACTTGGTCTTAACATATTGTGTGTTGATGGTAGAATCTTGGTCAAGGTAATGCTAACCCATCAACGAGTTGTACACTTGAAGCTACAAGCATCAAGGATGAGAACCGTGATGAGCATCAAGCACTAAGAACCCCACCGGAGCACTTGTTTAATTGTTTTTTGGGATCTGATCAGATTCCTGGACTTCTGGAAAATTGATTTTCAGTTAGCTCGTTTCGAGTAGATGACTTTTCGTTTAGGCCTCGACTTAATCCGATATACGGTTTAGGATTTATAGCCCTCCGAAAGTCACTACACCGTTGTAACGTTGTGCTGAAATTTCTAACCTACTCGCACTTAAACCGTCGCCACGGTCAAACGAAGACGAGTTAGGTTCTGAAAATTGGTCAGCGGTTAGAGGACTCATATACGGAGCCATATCCACTGACTATGCGTCTTTTCATTTTGTATAGAGGTCGTAGAAGCTGACCGAATTTAGCCTATTGTTTCGATCTCTATTCTTGTCAAACTTACTTAGCTTTTATGATGATGAATGATGATAATGATGACACTTAAACTTAATTTATGCACTTTCAAATCTTTTTGGGACAACATACTGACTTAGTGACCTTTGACTTAGGTTGACGACCTTTCGGACCGACTTACTACTTGCATACTTTCATTATCGACTTTACCGCTTTTATCACTGTGAGTTATAGCATCCCTTTTTACTTTAACTATTTTGGGACTGAGAATACATGCGCTTTTTACGTTTTACATACTAGGCACGAGTACTTAAACTTTATATATGTGTGGGTTATACAACGGCATAAACTTTCCCCTTAGCTAGGTAACGTTTAGTCATTGGTCTTTGAACCGGTGAACGCAAATCTTAGATATGGATCCATAGGGTTTAACATCCCCACTCGGGCTAGTCGCGCTAGCATTTAACTGGTATTTAATACTTCGTAAACTTACGCACTCGCCAAGTGTACTTTTAGGGGGTAACATTACGTTAAGTTAGTTACCGGGTGCCCACGGATAAGCATATACTTTATCATACTGATTTGAATTACTGATTTAAACTGCTGGTTGAAGCACTGAAATCTCGTGACCTACATTACATTACTGATTACAAACAAACTATAGCTCACCAACATTCGTGTTGACTTTTTAAGCGTGTATTTCTCAGGTACTTAGACGATGTTGCTTCCGCTGTTAGACTTGCTGTCTTGGTGTTATAGACTTACTGTTATGGACCTGTTGTGTTAGATTTTCGCTGCATTACTTAGAGATGTCTCAATCATGAAACTTTTATCTTGCATTTACAACTTATGTTATTTGAATAATGGCTTTGTAATGACCTCTGTGTCACGTTATCTTTTGTAAACGCTATCTTTTTATGAATGCAAAACTGGTTTTCAAACAGCATATAATGTTCGACCGTGTAAAGATCCTGTTGTTGACGAATTGTACACGATGGTTTTGTACGGGGCGTCACATAAATGGATGTAGATTTACGATCTATACCATATCTACTTTACTATATGTTTCCCTTATTATGTACTTTCGTTTATAACATATTTTGAATGTAATATATTGATGAATTATGAACTAATTATTTGTTTCTCATTTTTTTGAAGTTCATGATGTAAACTACTGGAGTGCAAATCAGTCAAATGGTGGGGATCTTTGTATTGCAGACAGTGGTACCACACACACTATACTCAAATCTAAAAAATATTTCACTGATTTTAAAGCAACAGAAGGAACAGTACATACTATATCAGGTCCTTCGGATTTAATAAAAGGAATGGGAAAGGCAAAATTCATGTTACCAAATGGTATAAATTTTATGATAAAAAAATGCCTTATTTTCTCCCATATCAAAGAGAAATTTGTTAAGCTTCTCTGACATATACCAAAATGGATATGATTATCAGTCGGTGACTACAGAAAATGATAAATACTTAAGTATCACTGACAAGAATCATGTAATTGAAAAACTACCAAGACTTAGTTCTGGTTTACATTATACATATATAAATGTACCAGAAACACATACGGTAGTTAATGAAAAAGCATGCGATCCTGTAATGATCAATCTGTGGCATGAAAGATTAGGCCACCCAGGATCAACAATGATGAAAAGAATAATTCAAAATACACATGGACATCCATTGACGGATCAAAAGATCCCTCATGATGCACTTATCCCATGTACATCATGCTCACTTGAAAAATTGATAATAAGACCATCACTTCTTAAGGTTGAAAAAGAATCACCAATGTTTCTTGAAAGAATTCAAGGTGATATATGTGGACTAATTCATCCACCATGTGGACCATTTAGATATTTCATGGTCCTAATAGATGCATCTAGTAGATGGTCTCATGTTTGTCTATTATCAAGTCGAAACATGGCATTTGCAAAATTTCTTGCTCAAATTATTAAATTGAGAGCACATTTCCCTGATTATACTATTAAAAGGGTGAGATTGAATAATGCTGGTGAGTTTACATCTCAAGCATTTAATGATTTTTGCATGTCTATTGGAATTGTTGTTGAACATCCTGTTGCCCATGTGCATACACAAAATGGTTTAGCCGAATCACTAATCAAACGATTGCAGTTAATAGCTAGACCATTGATAATGAGAACAAAACTCTCAGTATCTGTATGGGTCATGTAATTTTACATGCTGCATCATTAATTCGCATTAGACCAAGTGCAAGTAATACATATTCTCCCCTGCAACTTGCTTTTGGCTATCAGCCAAATATTACCCACCTTAAAACATTTGGTTGTGCGATTTATGTTCCTATCGCACCACCACAACGCACTAAAATGGGTCCTCAAAAAAGGATGGGAATATATGTTGGATATGAAACATCTTCATTCATAAGATATATTGAACCCATAACGGGTGATGTTTTTACAGCACATTTTGCTGATTGTCACTTTAATGAAACATTGTTCCCTAGATTAGGGGGAGAAAAAAAAATAAAAAAAAATGATGTTTCATGGTGTGAACCTCAATTAATGTATCTTGATCCTCGCACAAAAGAATGCGAGATCGAAGTTCAAAAAATAATGCATATGCAAGAACTTGCGAATAAATTGCCTGATGCATTTACAGATACAAAAAGAGTGACTAAATCATATATACCAGCAGCAAATGCTCCAGCTCGAATTGAAATTCCAAAAGCTGGCAATAATGTCACTCTTGAGTCTTTGCCACGCCAGAAACATGGGAGACCAATTGGTTCAAAAGATAAAAATCCTCGAAAAAGAAAATCAGTTGATAATGAGGTTAAAGAAAGTGTTCAAGAAGAACCACAAATCAATACTCCTTCTGCAGAGGAGATTGATGATGTCAATACGGAATTTTCAATCAATTATGCACATTCAAAAATATTATGGAATCGAAATGAAATGAAAAATATTGATGAGATATTTTCATATAATGTTGCATATGACATCATGAATGATGATGATGATCTAGAACCAAAATCTGTCATGGAATGTCAAAATAGACATGATTGGGATAATTGGAAATGAGCAATACGAGCTGAATTTGAATCGCTCAATAAAAGAAAAGTTTTCGGATCTATCATTCTCACACCTAAAGATGTGAAACCTGTGGGATATAGATGGATTTTTATGCGAAAAAGAAATGAGAAAAATAAAGTTACAAGGTATAAAGCTAGACTTGTAGCTCAAGGTTTTTCTCAAAGACCAGGAATTGATTATGAGGAAACTTATTCTCCTGTTATGGATGCAATTACTTTTAGATACTTAATCAGCCTGGCAGTTTCTAAAAATTTAGAAATGCATCTCATGGTTGTTGTGACTGTTTATCTATATGGATCACTTGATAGTGATATTTATATGAAGATACCTGAAGGATTTAAGGTATCAGAAGCATCCAATGCAAAACTCAAAGAAATGTACTCAATCAAGTTACAAAGGTCTTTATATGGGTTGAAACAATCGGGTCGCATGTGGTCTAAACGATTAAGTGATTACTTGATAAGCAAAGGGTATACTAATAATCTTATTTACCCATGTGTATTCATTAAGAAAACAACATCCGGATATGTGATCATAGCCGTTTACGTCGATGATCTTAACATCATAGGTACAAATAAAGAGTCCATGAAGCCATTGAACTTCTAAAGAAAGAATTTGAAATGAAAGATCTCGGAAAACCAAGTATTGCCTTGGTTTGCAGATTGTGCATATGCCTAATGGTTTACTTGTACATCAAACAACTTATACAGAAAAGATTTTAAAGCGTTTCAATATGGACAAGGCAAAACCATTAAGTACTCCTATGGTTGTTAGATCACTTAATGTTGACACTGATCCATTTCGTCCCTGTGAGGATCATGAAGATATTCTGGGACCTGAAGTGCCATATTTTAGTGCAATTGGAGCTCTTATGTATCTTACAAATTGTACAAGACCTGACATTTCTTTTGCAGTTAATTTGTTGGCAAGGTTCAGCTCAGCTCCTACCAAAAGACACTGGAATGGAATCAAACACATATTTCGATACCTTCGAGGAACTGCTGATTTGGTATTATTTTATTCTAACGATTCAAAACAAGATTTAGTTGGTTATGCAGATGCAGGTTATTTATCCGATCCACATAAAGCTAAATCTCAAACTGGATATGTATTCCTAAATGGAGGTACCGCAATTTCATGGCGTTCTCAAAATCAAACACTTGTTGCAACATCATCAAATCATGCCGAAGTAATTGCATTACATGAAGCTACTCGGGAATGTTTTTGGTTAAGATCAATGACACAACTCATTACTGATTCTTGTGGACTAGAACGCGATAAAAGTCCAACAACTATCTATGAAGATAATGCAGCTTGCATAGCACAGATGAAAGAAGGGTATATCAAAAGTGACCGAATAAAACACATACCTCCTAGATTCTTCTCATACACTCAAGATCTCATTAAGAACAACCTGATTGAAATGCGATATGTTCAATCCAGCAAAAACTCTGCTGATCTTTTCACCAAAGCACTTCCAACTGCTATTTTCAGAGCGCATGTTCACAATATTGGCATGAGGCATGTTAAAAGGATGTAACAGCTCACCGATGTCTACTTGAGGGGGAGTCAACTCATGCTGCACTCTTTTTTCCCTTAGCTAAAGTTTTTTCCCACTGAGTTTTCTTTAACAGGGTTTTTAACGAGGCAGTACTAGTTGATCTCTAATGAAACAAAAATTGTCATCCAAGGGGGAGTGTTATATTCATAAAAGCCAAAAACGGATGTTTGACAATTTATATCTCCATCCACAATAATTCAACTTTAGGAGACAAATTTACAATTCATATCTCGTAATTGATTCTATACAGTTATTATTCTTATGTATAAATAGATGATGAATGTAAGAAAGAACACACACCAATTTCTTACAAGAATAAGAAATATATATTGTTATTTCTCTCTACTATTAATTCTTCATACTACAAAGAATTTATCAAAGCTTAGGCCAAAGGTAGTTAAAACTATTAACTCTTAACATATGGCATGTTTTAGATAACATCGTGATTGTATTGTTGTATGATTTATAAATCAAGATATTAATTATAAGAATTTGTTTACCTCTCTTTTATTTTATTTTATATCATATTTATATTTATATTATCCTATATAATACTTCGTATTATGCCAATGCAATTGCGGAAAGGTTGTTCCTACTACATTTCAATAGGGAAGAAAGTGGAATCGAGTCCTTTCACATCATCACGGAAAGAGGGGATTACCTATTAATTGCTCTGAATTTCTATATATTTGAGAGAAAATTCAACTACCTAAAGAAAACCGAGTCGAGTTCTTCTACCGGTACTACTCTTCTATATGGAGTATATTGTTTATGCTTAATGCTTATAAATTACGTATAATGTACTCCGTAACAAAACTATAGGGATTGTAAGTGAACTTTACTTGTACATGAGGGACCAAAACGGTAACTAGTTTCCCCTTTGCAATTTTCATGTTTTCTTGATAGAAAAGAAATCGAAGAACAAAAGAAGTGAAAATAGGGCTCCTTTATACATACAAGAAGTGCACACTATAAGCTCTTGTGATCCGAAAATCAAATCCCCAATTTCATAATCATAATGCCTAAGGAACAAGCTAACTGGTCTCCGTATGACAACAATGGAGGGTACTTTATCATTATTATGCCCTAATTTTACTCTTCTTTGTTTATAGACTTTCGATTATATATTAATTTAATTTTTTTTTTTTAATTCGCAGAACATGTGTTGCGATTGCTGGTGCGGATTACTGTGTGATTGCAGCTGATACTCGAATGTCTACCGGTTACAGTATTCTCACCAGAGATTACTCTAAAATCTGTAAATTGTATGATTTATCTCGTTTTAATTTATTTATGGATGTTGTTAAATGCATGATTTTGTTTTCTGTTAGATTTAATATATTCGTCGTAGACAGGATTCGAACTTGAGACCTATTGTATGAGCCATTTTGAACTTCAATTACCCATGGATCCATGTACTTGAAGGGTTTCTCATTTGGTTTGTCTGAAAAGCATAAAATGAGTCTTCCCAAATAAAATAATTTTGAATTTAAATAGCTGATATTAAAGGCTTTTCGAATATTTACTTTCAGAGCGGACAAAAGTTTCATGGCTTCTTCAGGATTCCAGGCCGATGTGAAAGCGCTTCAAAAGGTTCTGTCTTCTAGACACCTGGTAAGATCCTTAAAACTTGTTATCTTTTAGTGTTAATTAAATCGATACATAGTGAAAGCTTGTTTCTGCAGCTGTGTTAATGTTAACTCCAATTGCTTGTCTGAAATCTTTTATATGGGGAAACTGTTTTAGTTGCTTATAAATCATAGTCCGAATAATGAGGTACAAAAATGTTTATGTTTTCTATGTGTGTTTTTATTACAGATTTATCAACACCAGCACAACAAACAGATGAGTTGCCCTGCTATGGCTCAGCTCCTCTCGAATACACTATATTACAAACGATTTTTCCCATACTATGCTTTCAATGTTTTAGGTGGCCTCGATAGTGAAGGTATGCTGATATACATTTTTTTCATGCAGTAATATTCTTAAGCATTATGTTTGTGAAAGTGTTAACTAATTTTTTCATATCAAGGAAAGGGATGTGTCTTCACATATGATGCCGTTGGATCCTATGAGAGGGTTGGATACAGTGCGCAAGGTTCTGGTGCCACTCTCATTACTCCATTCCTTGACAACCAGCTTAAATCCCCCAGCCCTCTTTTGTTACCTGCAAAGGTCTGAATTGAACATTCTCTCTCTCTCTCTCTCTCTCTCTCTCTCTCTCTCTCTCTCTCTCTCTCTCTCTCTCTCTCTCTCTCTCTCTCTCTCTCTCCCCCCAACACACACACACACACACACATATTTAGACATGTCAAAAATGGTGATTTGTACATATCGGGTCGACTTTCTTGATTATTAGTTATTTATTTGAATTTTTTTTTTTAACGGCCATTTTTTGGCATCAGTAGATCATTTCTTTCAACGACCCTCATCATTTGCACGTAACACACACGTTCGGGCGGAAACCCGAACCCGATCGACGGTACCCGGGAACACATCCATTCGGGCAGTGGTTCCGGGTAGGGGTCCGTGAATGAATCCGGTAAAACCTCCATATATGGTCAATATATACCACCATTATTGGTGTTCAATTGGTTTAAAGAAAATCATGTCATCCCTAAGGATCGAACCCATGACCTCTCCTTATCCCATGACACAAAGTACATGGGGAGAACCGTTGGGCTATGCCCGCAAGTTCTTATCTATTTGAATTATGTTACCCATTAGAATTATGTCATATCCTAAACTGACTTGCTCATATGTAAATGGCTTAAAATTACCACCTCTAATATTTATCTTTTATGTACTTTGACACCAGCAAAAACCACATCATTGTGTTTAATAACAGTAATAACTCTGCTTAAATTTTACCATTTATTTAATGTGATTAAATTTATTACTAACACTTCCATTAGCATAATTTCCCATCTATCATTTGAAGGATTGTTGAATAGATGCATAGACGGATTTATATGTGTATCTTTTTAGTTGATTCATAACTTAAATCACCTGTTTAACACTTCGTTAAGCATCCTAAGAGGAATATGGACAAGGGCCACACTTATTAAAAACGTGAAAAATATGCAGATACTAAAGCTTGCTTACACTCTCTGTCTGCAAATCAGTTTTTTTTTTTTTTTTTTTTTTTTTTTGAATTACAATGACAGTAATTAAATGACGTGGAGGGAGAATCAGAAATCAGAACCACAAAACGAATCTATATTTCACTTTACAGTTTACACTGGCACATTTTGATAAACATTTCTTATTATTGGTACAGGATGCTGTTACGCCACTTTCAGAATCTGAAGCTGTTGATTTGGTGAAGACTTGCTTTTCATCAGCAACAGAAAGAGATATATACACCGTAAGTTTTATCTCCTATTTTTTGATGTGCTTAAGTCTTAAGGATTAGACATTGGCATAGAACATAAATCTTGATCATCGGTGCTATGCAATAAATGAAGAGAGTAATTTTGTGGTTGCTAACTTTCAAGTGGAACCCACACTGGTATCCTTATACTTGTTGTAAGTTGTAACATACAAATGAAACTCTCGGTGCTATTGCTAAATCTTCTTAAAGAGTATAAGTTATATGAAGATTTCATAAGTCAGTATCTTTTATTTTTCTGCTCCTTTATAATGGATATCCGATGCATACATTGTAGATGCTCTAATACATCCTTAATTTTTTGTTACACAGGGAGATAGTGTAGAAATCATAATCCTGAATGCTAATGGTGTTCGTCGTGAAAGTGAACAACTCCGCAGGGATTAGATACCAAATGAATTTTCTGAATATTGTGATTTGGCATCTTATCAGTCTTTCATGAATCGAACAAACTTGATTAGATGGGGTTTTCACAATGCGTGAGCAAGTGTCAAAGGTTTGGATAAAAACTGAATGTAGTACTTTAAATATTCGTCATCTTGGATTTATGTTCACTTGAAACTTCTGTCTGTGTACTTATTTGCATTGTGAATGCTTTTGTATTCACATTTTATAAATGAATCGAGACTCTTTCGTTGTTTCTATTATGTATTTTGTATGCCTTCTGCTGTTCAGCATATAATGATTTCCCTAAGTCTACATCTGGAGCAGTTAGTGTTTGGATCTTGTATACTTTAGTGTTGGAAGTAGTAACAATTAGATTAGAAAAGCACAAGAAATTTATTGCAACAAAATTATAATAATTTTTGTAAATCTAAAGGGTACTTGACTGATTATATCTTTAACTATTTAGTGCAACCAAGTATCGTATTAATAAAGATTGAAATGATGATCTGAAATCCAAACCATGAGAAGTTAGTCTACTCTCCCAGACATGAGTATTCAGTAAATTTAACTTTTAGCACTGAAGGTAATGGAGAATTGAAACTAATAAAAAATGTCATAAATAAAAAAATTTACAATTGAAGTCCTGGGGCCAAAAAAATCTGTTACTCCACAACACTTTGTCAAACGGACGACACTTGACATATTGGGGTTAGTGTAACAACTTGTAACCTGACACAATCTTGAATATGCAATAAACAACATAGATTTTAATTTAAATGTCATCGACTGTGTCCTTTTTCGGAAAGCATCTTTACTTTCTGCAGCACAAATGGAAAAATAGAGCGAAATCATAATATAGAGCAAAAAATAATAATAATAGTAATAAAAACATAGAAGATATGAAAGATATATTACTGCGATATATTGTGTTGGATCATCGAAACTAGTTGAACCTAGTATAACCTCCCTCTTTAACTTGGCAGTAAGCTTGTGACAAACTCGTAACTGCATACAAAAAAACACCTTATAGGCAAAGAATACAACTATGAAATATTTGTGTCATAAACAAAAACCTGAAATGTTTACCTCAGATCTAGTGGCCCCACCAATTATAAATACAAAGATACGCTGTCCCATGTTTTTGAAATCCGAAGATGTACTAGTTGATGCAGAACTGCTTCAAACACAGTTGAATAGTGAGCACACTCGATTATTTTGAAAATAAAGATGATTTTTTACTCAAAGAGAGGATCAAAAGCTTCTTTTAAAATTACACATTACAATGGAAATCTGTAAAGAATACCTCGAATGTCCATCGGCAGATGAACGGGGCTTTGCCCATGTGGCAGTCCTCCTTGATCTTCTTGAATGTGGATGATTAGCGGCCCCGCTCCTTGCTGATGTGTCGTGCGTGCTATGAGTAGAACCACTCTGAGAACTTGAACTTGGACTGTTCATGCATTGGTACTCGTCCTTTGGCAATTCACGTTTCCCAAGTTTTTCAAGCAACTCCTACAAGTATTAGCAGATGATGATATTTCAGATGAAAATCATGTATGTTAATATTGTTATTGCATCATATGACGGTTATAATGTTACCTCTAACATGGGATAAAATCGTGTGAGTTGCCATGTTTCCTCCTCTCCTGTTCTATCTTTTCTTATTGCATGATTCCTCTAATAACAGGATAATAAAAATACAAGAAACAGTCAGAAGTTCGATACATAACTGCATGAAAATATATATCTGAGTTGTGTTTGATATTGTCATGAAAGATTATGTGATTACCTTTTGAGTATCAAATTTTAAGGAGAAGGATCCATGGTGTTTCTTTTTGCTATTTGATCCCTCCAGCAATTTAATATTTTGTATTACCTTCATATCCTCAGGAGGCAATTTTGCCAACTAAGAGACAATAAAGAAAAAGACCAAGACAATATCATAAGCAAATTAATCGAATGAAGGAATTAAAAAGTTATATATATTTGATGGACAGAGTATGAAAAATAGAAACCTGCATAAGCTTTGTTGCTTTGTCACCCTCAAACTTTTCGGGGTGAGTCATGGCATAAATCATCATTAATCTCAACTTGTATTCAGGTTTTGTGTCCTGGAACAAGTATAACGACATATTATAAGAATATAACTAATATATTTTAGCAAAATCTCCTGTGGATTCATGTCTTATATGTACTTTTCAAGTCACCTGATACGTCCTTAAACAGTTAATGACTTCCTTTGTTCCAGCATCACCAAATACAAGATCCTGCTCAACTTGACCAAGATCTCTGAGCCCTTCATCTCTGATAGCTTTGTTGATTTTTCCAGCAATCTAATTTAAACATGTAATTAAGTTATTCATCACTAAGGTGGCAATTTCAACCTTCTTGGTAAAAAATGAGTCTATTTGGGTTGTGTTTTTTCCCAACAGGTTAAATCAGAAATTTATCTACGGGAACAGGTCAAACATAGATAACACATCAGTTCTTTTATAAAAAGAAACTTTTGTATGGGTTAGTACATCCCTACCAACCCGTTTCGACTACAACCTGTTTTGACCCATAACCGATCCGCCCACTTTGCCTTGTCTTAAGTGCCTGAATACCACTGAAACTACCAAATAGAGAAAAAGACGGTAAAAATCATACAGTAATTAAGAAACATACTTCTACATGGAGTGAAAGTTTTTCCATTTGTTCATTATATTGTGGCAAAGCTTGAACCATCTTCTGTATCTCCCGTGTTGATAACTCACTACCATCTCTGCATTTACGTCAGAACCTTATGTAAAAGGTTTGTAAATTGAGGTAAATTGTAATGTCAATATATCGTACAGTGCATATTAATGTTGAAATACAAGTCAAAAGGTGTACATATCTTTCTCAAAGCTTGCATAATGGTCCCTAAGTCACAATGGTGTCTTTCATGTATATAAATATTTGAAAATTCGAACTTTAATGACTAATAACGGAAAAGATTATGACTACACAATATCATATCAGTATCCATTATATATCTATATGACAGCACCAACCTTTGTTGTAATTGTGCAGCTTTGTTTTTTGACATGAAATTTTGCATTCTGTCACTCAGTTTTTCGCTAGCCTGATATGAAAGCAGAAGGATATAATAAAAATCAAAACTTAACACATTTACATGTCGCCAGAAAGCAAAAAATCAATACATACTTCAGCAATGTGTAGGTGGCGCATTTCAAGCCAAACTGGATCATGATCTTCTAAAAGGAACTCTTTTTTCTGAGGCTCACTGCCAGGTTTATTAACTACCTATATAGAACACGCTTCATATTCACATATTTATTAAGTTAGTTACTTAAGTATGCAAGGTTACCCTAAAATGTACCTCTTGCACATATTTATTCCCATCCAACTCTAACAGATCATGGCACATTGCATCATAAGTCCATTCATGAATGATGGGTGCAATCTGGACGCAGATTATCATACATATTTTAAAAAACTCAAAACATCATAATATTAAAGTCAGCAAAAACAAAGCTTACCAGATCAAGTGATCTATCCACTATGAGCAATTCACATGTTTCAGTCTGTGGAAAGTTAGGTATAGTAGTTTTATACATTGTAATACAGTTCCAAACAGCAGAAGCAAGCTTTACAGGCACCAAGTCCCGTTGTGTTGCTGCACTAGATCCATCCATGCCCTTTGCACGGTACCATACAACAGGGAACTCCTGGCATAATGTGAATATGTTAACCCTTGAAAGGTGTAATTTAAATAGTTCTTTAGAATCTGAGATTTTACTCTTACCTTCATTGAAGCAAAAACGGTAGAAATGCGACCTGCAATAATGTTCAAGCTAGCGTCAACTTGGCGAGAATTTTCAGCACTTTGACTGTAGAGATCTTGTAGAGCTCTATCATGATCAGTTGTGAACGCCTGCCATAAAAATAATTAAGAAAAAGTCATGAATGACTTTAAAAAATGGGAGAAAAAAGGTACTGGCGTAAACAGCTAATGGATGAATGATAGTTACCTGACTTTCTATAGGGAAGTATTCCAGATTCATCTGCAATAAAATCAACGGTGAAATCATTTTTTACAGCTTCTATTTAATAGATCAAAGATAATGAACAAAAAGAAGATGGTGATAGTACTTCTCTCAGAGCACCAATGCGTGGTAAAACACTCATGTCACTCTTAATTTTACTAATCAAATCCTTTGAGGCTGGACAGCTAAAATAAATAAATGCTCTGCAACAAATGGAGTAAACCAGAAAACCAATATAAGATATAAACTAACAAACAGAACAAAGAAGACTATGGAATTACAATCTTTCACGTACTTCTTATATAAAGGTTCTCTTCCTGACATGTCAGACAAGAACATGATGAGGCTGCAAACCAAACAAATAATAGAGTCAAATTTACAAGCTACATAAGAGAATAAATAGTCTGTAAACTGAGGCTAAAGATATAGATTTTATAAATGATACAAATTGTACGTAAGAAATAATACTTGACATCTAATTATAGTCGATCATGAAGAAGAGTTTACACATGTCTGTTACCATATGAAATTACACACATGATGATGAAGAAAAAGAATAGAAGGTGTACTTCTCTTTGATTGGCTGAATGAAGTATATGACATCCATAGAAGGCATAGGTTGCCGTCTCTTAAAAATGTCTTCCACCA
The DNA here is from genome assembly GCF_046630445.1 of Rutidosis leptorrhynchoides. NCBI lineage: Eukaryota > Viridiplantae > Streptophyta > Magnoliopsida > Asterales > Asteraceae > Rutidosis > Rutidosis leptorrhynchoides. The sequence continues at coordinate 507,860,240 of NC_092336.1, forward strand.
CTGCAGACAAAAATAAAACTTAAAAACGAACATAAACAGATATCTTCAAAAAGATTAATCAATCATGCCATAAACTTATTAGATATGATCTGCGAGGCAGAGGGACTGCAGGACTACCGTTAAGAAAATTTCTGATACTAAAAACTACGACGACTACATGTCTATATCTGCGTGCAACTATAGAGCTGCTCACATTATGACCTCTACAGTATATCTATGTTTAAATCACATTTCAAACTTAAACATTGCAATAAAGGGAGCACATAAAGATCAGAAATCGATTTACAGAAGAGGAATAGTCAACTGTCAACGTCATCAGACAATTAAAGTATGTAACGCAACACAGGATTATAATAATTGATAAGCTTACATGAAACTCCTTGATCAGTGATATCTGTCATTTTGCATGAAGCAGACATAACTTTCACGGTGACTTTATCCATAATAAGTACCTGCAAAAAAAAAAAAAAAAGTCCAGAAAAGTCTTAAACAAGAAGCAAAATAACAATATCAACATTATATCTCAGCAGCACTTTTATGTTAGATACTGACTGAATAATTGGATTGATCAAGAAACAAGTCAATATCAATATATGTGTTACTTCGAAGTCGTAATTGATCTATGTACATACCTTCCAACTTGATCTTGCGTCCCCTGATGAAGATGATTTGAGCATCTCATATAACAACCCTGCGAGATAGTAACCGGTTTTTTCAGCATTAAGGAACAAAAGTAAATTGAAGACAGATACACAGTATCCATTTTAAGGTCTTAGATACAGAAACTTGATTATATTATTACATAAAGAGTTTCTTACTATATATGTATCTAGCATAGAAAAATAGGCAAAAGTTGGCTTAGATATCCATGTACGATGACAAAAAGCAACATGCTCTTTTGACATCAATTAACCATCAAAAAATACTACAAAACGCCAACGAAGCAACCGTAAACATTCCTTTCACAAAACAAGGTACATTATTAAAATAAGGCCAAAAAAACCTCTTACGACCTAAAAACTGTAATATTAATATTGTTCTATAGGTAAAAAATTCAATTAACTCTACCTATATTCTATAGCAATAGCAGTTTCTAAATTCTGTTACTAGGAGGGAGTATAAATTAACTATATCTATTATTCTATTAACAAACATAAATTTAAACGACTGAAAAAATATTCGAAAATATGTAGCTAACCTAAGCAAATCAAAGCACGTTATAACAAATGCATCATTAACAGAACAAGCAGATAATATAATTGAGATCAATAACCTAACCTCACGCAATAAATACAGAGATAACTAATTAACATTCCAACTATGCTACATTTATATTTTAAATAATGAATTCGATTCCTTGAGACCGGATAACTTACGATCACGGCTGATTTGACGGAAAGTTTTATAATCTCCGTTGCCGTGAGATGATGAATCGGAATCTGTGCATGACATCGTTTGAAATGTATGTGTAAGATTTAATATAAATATAAAAATTTGTAATAAATTTTGGAAATGAATAAAATCGTTGATCGTCAACAACAAAAAGAAATTTGAATTTTAGATAGAGGAGGAAGGGGAAGGGGATGCAGGAGACAGATTGTCAATATTTTAGGGGGTGATAGTTTTTAAGCGCTCCTTCTTTGTTTCCCACGAAAAATATGAAATTACAAAAGTAGTCCCTTAACTATTCTTCATTTTTTGAAATCTTTTTCATTAAAAAAGATTTCATTTGACTATAAAAATGGTCACTTTAAAGTATTATACGACTTGTCACCACCACAACAACAACAACAAAACCCAATACCACATGAGTGGTGTATGGGGAGGTGAGATGTAGACAATCCTTCCCCTATCCGCGAATAAAGACAAGTCATTTATTCACCCAGAGTGAAACACTCTCAAAAGTAGAGAAAGTCATCCCTCTCTCTATTCGACGGATAAAGAGATTGCTTCCGAGAGGACCTCCGGCCTTTAAGTAGGAAAATGTTTAAAAAAAAATAAAAATAATAAAATAAAAATAATTAGACGCCATGAAAATGGTAGAATCAAATTTCCATGGTAGAATCAAAAATAATTAGACTTGTCACCATGTACAGGAAATTAATATTAGAAATTAATCAATTAATTAGTTGAGATATATTCTCTTGTTTGCATCATGCCATCGTTAATAACCAATAAATGATAGATAGTTGGTTGAAAAAAATTATAGACAACTAGTTATGATCAGGACTAATTCTTGCTCCTTCTAGGCTCGTTTGGTTTCGAGAGCTTGCCCCTCCGTCCCTTACTCATCTTTTGCGTCATACTGAAATTTTTTTTTCCGTATGCCGGGAAAAATGCCTCACCTTTCTTGAAAGTATTTTTTTCTTTGGAACATGGTCAACCAGAAATCTTTATGTTTGCGATTCTTTATCCACCAATGCAGAAAATGCTCAAGTTTCCCATTCTCATATGAGGCCGAAATGTTATGTCAAGGTTTTTGATGCTAATTCCATGTAAATTAAGTTATTAAGTTATTCATCAATTATTTATAAAGTACGATGAAACATGTATATATCAATGATACTATTTTATTCTTTTATTAAATCACACGAGTACTAAAGAAGATCTCAATCAGCTACTATTCGGATTAAATTGGTCAGCTCTTAAGTGCTCCATTTCAACATTCACAGGAAAGAAGAACTATATTAAGTAAAGTTTGTCACTTAGAAATTAGTATACATCTACTTCCACTTATCTCTAGTAATAAAAAAACAAACAAACAAAATATATATATATATATATATATATATATATATATATATATATATATATATATATATATATATATATATATATATATATATATATAGGGGTAGGATCAATGGGTAAGTAACCAATCAGGGGGAAGCAATTTTTTTGTTTTTGTTTTTGTTTTTTATGGAATTTTTTTCCGGCATCAAGATCACACGAAAATATGAACATTTAGAAGAGACACTTCGTGATGAATGTTATTCTTTAGGCGGGAAAACGATCGACAAAAATAACATTCAAGATAATATTGTTCGTGAAGAATATGAACGTTTTTTTTCATGTTTTGTGAAGTAAAATTTAGCCCGATTTAGAGTTTAGGGTTTAGGGTTTAGGGTTTAGGGTTTGGTGTTTTGGGTTTATTCCATAAACCCAAAACACCAAACCCTAAACTCTAAACCGTTCGTGTTAAAAACTCAATCTAAATCCTAAATTTAAACCCTAAATCTAAACTCTAAACCCTAAATTTCTAAACCCTAATATCTAAACCCTATAAACCCTAATATCTAAACCCAATAGCTAAAACCTCAACATACGCTCGAAAAACACGATAATTGTTATATATTACTTCTTCGAGCGTTTTCCCGCCAAAATAAAAATATTTATCACAAAGTGTTTCTACTAAATGCTCATATTTTCATCTCATCTATAATGTTCGTGAACAAAGTTTTTTCAAAAAACGAAAAAAAAAAAAATTTGCTTCCCCCCGATTGGTTACTTCCCTCTTGATCCTACCACTATATATATATATATATATATATATATATATATATATATATATATATATATATATATATATATATATATATCGTTTTTATTTAGGACAATAAATAAACACAAAAAGTTCAACAAATTTTGTCGATAATTAACTTATTCTCTAAAAATATCAAAGAATAAATAGATGATGACACATGTTTTAATACAAAACGAGGACAGGATTTGATAAATTTTCTATAATTACTCCGTACAAAATTTGGCCTTAAGATTTTCACTACACTACCATACAATACATTAGTAACATAGAAAATTTTATGGTTTGCATTTTTAATTTCTCAAATCTGAATTTAAACTGTTAACTGAAATATTTGCTTAAAAGTTCCAAACAATCTCGTTGAATACCAACATCGATCCAAAGCTAGTAAAACTATCCAATAGATTTTTGAAATTTACTAGGCATCATCTGTAAAGGGCTTATTGAGACAAAAAAACTTAACTGAAGGGACAAAAATATAAATATATTTTCCCAAAATTGATGATGCATGTCGACTATATAACGGTTTTTGTAGTTGCCTCCGACTATGAACTATTTGTTCGTGCATCGCTATGGTTATTTTTTTTATTAGAAAAAATTACGCCTTTAGTACCTATGGTTTGTTTATATTTGCATAATAACACCTAACTATATTTTTTGCGTAGTTGATACCTCAGTTTTGCTTAACTATCATGGTTGGCACCTCAACCTAACTGCCGTCAAAGTTTAATGGTTAACCCCTCACATTATACGGTCATAGAAGCAAAAGGACTACTATGGTAATACGGTAAAAGTTTAGAGATTATTCTTACAAAAACTGAATGTGGTTAGAATCTTTTTTTATAAAGTTGAAAATTGTGTACCAAGAGATTGGTACTTGGTGAACAAAAACATGATTGACATCTTCCAAACTGCAGCAGTTAGTAATAAAACATTAGGGCTACCTTCCAATACTGTATCTGCTACCCAAAATTGAAATAAAACACCAAAAAAAATTATTCAACGTGTTACATAAGTATACATTGTATATTTGGACCAGTAAACTTATTTTAATACTTATTTAATGTCACCCGACCTCAAAATTGTGAATGTAACTTTCTATGTAACGTTATAGCAAAATCAAGTGATAAGTAATTTGAGAACATTTGTCACCATAAAGGTTAACACTAAATTATAATTATAATTATCTTTAAAAAATTAATATTAAGGCATTAATACCTTCAAATCATGAAACATGGACTTAAATTAAGTTTCAAAGAGACATAACGTATGATTGGTCTGGTACTCAGAAGAGCTACAAATATTCAAATCAACATGCAGATCCAACAAACATAATCTATATAATAAGCGTAACATAAATGAAACTATGAAGCTCACACACACACATACATATCTACATCTACATATAAGAATACTTATACAAACACAAATGTATGTATCTATTTATGTGCACAATACGATTTCAAAACAGATGTGGAACAATAAGCTCAAATGTATCTTTTGGTATACAATGAGAAAGTCACAAAAGTATAAGAGTTACATGCTGATGCGGGGGGTCTGCAGATACTGTAAGATCGCATAGCCCAAACACAATGTCCTGCAATATAAGCCGAAGAGTTCATCCTTTTCTAAAACCAATTGGTATTAGAGGGACTTCCCCTTAGACTTATATACATACATTTGTTTTTGTCTCCCTCCTATGTGGGATAGGTTTGCACCCAGGGGCGGAGCTATGTTGCTTCTACCGGGAGCCCGTGACCCCACTCAATAGTTCAGAAAACCACTAGTCTCATAGTCTATACAGTTATGTGAAGTTTAGACTTCAACAGTTTTAATCAGTTAGCAACCCATTACATGAGTTTGACAAATAGTTGGACTCAAATGTGTCACGTGTCATTGAACCATGACTAAAGTTTACTTTTTAATTGGACCACAATAAAAAGTATCAAAATGAAATAAGCAACTAATTTAATTATTTTTAGTTGACAGTAAATAAAACAATAAACGTTGCTAATAAGATGCTCATTTCATTTACATTGATGAACTAATCAAACTAGTTATTTTTTAAGTTTTTCTTTTTTTTTTTAATTTTTTTTTATTTTTTTTAATTTTTTTTTTAGAACGGCAAGTTAGTTTTCATCGCACGGTTAGTGGTTAGATCGCATCGCACGTTCCAGGAGGAAACCGCCACCATCCAAAAGGGCAGGTGGGGAAAACCCCCTGGTGAGACTCGAACCCCGGTCTCCTCGAAACCATGCAAGCATGGTTACCAATGAGGCAAAGCCCCATTGGCAGTTATTTTTTAAGTTAACTCGAGGTATCTGTTAATAAAAATTTTATATCAACGTTTATTTTGTTCTATGTACTGAGATAAAAAATTTGCTAAACTTTTGATGACCTTGCTATTAAAGGTTGAAACTGAAAACATTTTTCATATCGTTATGTCTACCAGTTATTAAAGTTTACTTTTGTTTTTCCTACTGAACCCTACGCTTGATAGATGTTTTCGTCAATTAAAATTTTGTTACTAGTTATATATATGAAATATGAATATTATTTTGTGACCCCATTGATAAAAAAATCCTGGCTCCGCCCCTGTTTGCACCCCAACAATCCTCCCCTCAAACCGAAGACCACATCACCGAGCCTCCCCTTCAACGATACTCCCGCCATCTTATATCACCGGTCTCTTTTCTTTCACTTTTTTTTCACTACCGGGACACGCCTCTTATACCGCCGATCTTTTTCTTTCACTTTTTTTTTCACCATCGGGACACGCCGCACTTCCACGCCTTGGGAAGGAAGACTTTCGATATAAGGCACCATGGCTCCATTATCGTTGGCAAACTGAGGGGTGTGCCATGTCGCACCGTGCGCTTAGGGGTGCGCCACCACTGCGTCGTTCACCACATCGGGCTATAGCCTAGCTCTGATGCCATTTGTAAGATCGTATAGCCCAAACACAATGTCCTGCAATATAAGTCCAAGAGTCCATCCTTTTCTAAAACCAATTGGTATTAGAGGGACTTCCCCTTAAACTTATATACATACATTTGTTTTTGTCTCCCTCCTATGTGGGATAGGTTTGAACCCCAACAGATACAAATGCAAAATTGCTAATGCAAGTTCCTTTACGATGTGCAGGTGTGTATGACACCATGATCACACCTTTCCTAGCCACAAACACAATATAAGAAAACCTAAAGATAAAATAAGGTAGGCTATTGTTTTTTTTTTACGGCCAAAGAATAATTAAATTAGAAAAAAGCGATCCCTAGCAAGGAGCTAAGGGATGATTACAAAGGTATAGCAAGCCATGAATTCCAATTGGAAACTAAATGGCCTCTATTTTTAATCTAACGAAAAGTAATTAAACTAACAAAATCAAATAAACTACTCTTGTTACAAAAAGAATCTGAAAAAACGAGGCCGTTCCTGAATCGCCAAAGAGCCCATAACGACGTCACCATAACCGCAATGATCCTATCCTTGGAAGAAGACCGTAAACGTACACCTTCTAACCATACCAAAAAAGAATCCCATGAAACAAAATGAGGCATATCACAATCGAGCCAAACACGAACTTTCCACCATAAATCACGAGCCAAATCACAATAGAAAAATAAGTGGTCTCTAGTTTCTACCCCATTAATACATGACGGGCAAACAATCGAAGCAACATCAATCCCTTTCGCGGAAAGATTCCAACGAACCGGGAGGGAATCTAAACGAAAACGCCATAAAAAAACATTAACTTTTCTAGGGATAAAGTCGTACCAGACCGTGTGAATCTGCGATGTGGGAAGTAACTTATTATCGATCAACTCCCTCGCTTTTTTCACCGTATAACACCCGTCATTAGAAAACGAACACAACCATGAATCCGGCCGATCACTTAGCACCGGTTTACCAACAGTCTCGAGAAGAGTGTTTATAAGAGTTTCATTTCTTCCACCTAAGTTATCTCTAACCCAAGTGAACACCCAATTACCGTTCACCCATTTATCCGAGATGGTTGCGTTAGATGTAGAATCAAGGTGGAGAATTCTATTAAAACGAAAAAAAAGCGGTTCATTTTCAACCCATAAATCGTGCCAAAAACGTATGTTGTGACCATCGCCCACAAGGATCCGAAAAGAATCAGAAGGAAGTGTCTGATTAGAGACCAATTTCGAGCAACAATTAGTGATCGATGACCAGGTAGATGAGCCAACAGTAGCATCGAAAAAATTATGGCCATGGATCGACTTCATAACTCTAGTCCATAAAGCATTCGGGCTCTTTAGAAAACGCCACCACCATTTAAATACTAAGGCGTAATTAAATGCTTTAAGACTTCCAATATTGAGCCCGCCTTTATTAAACGAAGCTAAAACTTTCTCCCATTTAACCCAAGACATTTTTTTGGTCGAATTACTTCCACCCCAAAAGAATGTAGCTCGTATCGATTCAAGACGTTTAATAATAGTAACGGGGCATATTAACAATGAGAACCAATAAATCCCCAAACTACCCATTACAGATTTTATAAGAGTCAATCTACCACCAACCGACATAAGATTCGCTTTCCAAGTGGCCAGCTTCGTACGAAACTTAACTACTAGCGATTCCCAATTCAAAACCATATTCATATTAGAACCAATGGGAATACCCAAATAAGTCGTAGGAAACGTACCTACTCGGGTGCCCGTAGCATTAGCGAATGTTTCCACCTCCATATGATCTACACCAATTCCAAAGACATGCGACTTATTAACATTCAACCTTAAACCCGAAGTTTTGTGAAACACTTCCAAGATAAGAAGAATTCGCCTCAATTCTATGACATTCCAATCCGAAAAAATCACAACATCATCCGCATAAATAAAATGGAAAAGACTAATATTCTCAGTCCCCACATTAATCCCACAAATAATATTTCTTTCCATAGCTTGACGGAACGCTAAATGAAGCCCTTCCATAACAATAATAAATAAAAAAGGGCTAAGAGGGTCACCTTGTCTCAAGCCACGTTTCACAGGAAATTCACGAGTCGGAGAGCCATTTACAAGAACCGAAGTACGGGCAGAAAAAAGGCACCCCTTGATCCAAGAACACCATTTGTCACCAAACCCAAGAATCGATAACATAGATAAAAGATACTCCCAATTAACAGAATCATACGCCTTCTCAAAATCGACTTTGAACATGAGCATCTTTTTATTTTTACGTTTATACCAATCGATAATCTCGCTCAACATGAGAGGCCCATCTAAAATCTGTCGTCCAGCAATAAAAGCCGTCTGAACCGGACTAATAATATTATCAATAACCCCTTGAAGACGATTCGTAAGAATCTTGGTAACAGTCTTATAAAAACAACCAACCAAGGAAATAGGTCTAAAATCGGTAATAAGCACCGGGTTATGTATCTTCGAAATAAGCGAAAAAAACGCCGAATTAGCACCTCGAGACAAAGAACAAGAAGAGAAAAAACCTCTTATGTCCTTGCAAAAATCAAACTTAATTAAGTCCCAAAAATGTTTGATGAAACGAAAAGAAATACCGTCCGGTCCGGGAGCTTTAGAACTACCACAACACCACACAGCTTTTTTTATCTCATCATCTTCAATATCGGCTTCTAACGTAGAACATTCTAATACGGTCAAAACCCTTCTCGGCCTAGGATCATCGAAAATAAAATCAGAATCATGCGCATCGAATTTAGACTGAAAGTGTTCGAAGAAACAGTCTTTTATATCGTTCGGGTTATCGATCCAAGTCCCGTCAACTAATAAACCTTGAATATGTTGAGAACGACGTGTACGTTTCAAAGAAGAATGAAAAAATTTTGAATTCTCGTCACCCTCCACATCCCATCTAACTCTAGCCTTCTGAAGATAATCAAGATCAATGAATTTAGATAAGTCATTTTTTTCGGAAGCTAACTTGTTGCGTGTTTGAACTTCATCTTCAGTAGCAACACCCGCATCTATAAGATTGTCTAACTCATCAATCTGACTCGTGATTTCTTTTAATCGTTTCGCTTCACCAGATCTAGTATTATGGATCCAATTCTTTAAATGACCTTTTAGTAATCTAAATTTGGCCACTATATTTAGATTTGAATCCATACTAATCGTCTCCCAAGCAACATGAACCGTATCAACAAAATCATCTTTATCGAACCATGAATCAAAAATCTTGAAATACGTAGGCCCAAAATCAACCTTATCTTGGAACAACATTATCGGAGAGTGATCAGAGCAACTAAGACGAGACCTTTCAAATCCTGAAATGTATTAAGAACGTTTTCAGAAATGAAAAATCTATCGATTTTACTAAACTTACTGCCCGATTTATTACGCCAGGTGAAATTCAAACCACCTAAAGGGACATCAAAAAGCTCGTTGCTCTCAATAAAATCATTAAAAAGAGAAGCGTCTTGGGGAAAAAAAACTGAACCACGTCTTTCATCATCCGTTCTAACCGAGTTCCAATCACCCATAAAAACATAATCACCCGGATGAGAAGAAACAAAAATGGAAAGTTTCTCCCATAGGTTTCGTTTATCAACCAATGATTGTGGAGCATAAACGTTTATCATAAAAATATCCAAATCAAAGCGAAGCCATTTACCTTTAACGATCACAAAGTTAACGTCGCACCAAATGTCGCTTCTCATAAAAACTTTCGGGTCCCATATAGACACAATACCTCCAGAAAAACCTCTAGCCAAACTTAAAGCAAAGTCAAAATTTGGGTTGCCCCAAAATGATTTAAGGCGAAACATATGTAAACGGGACATCTTCGTTTCTTGAATAGCCAAAAACTCAATATTATTCGATACACAAAGGTCCTTGATCCACTTCCTTTTAACATGTAACAACGACCCGCAACTATTAATAGATAAAATCTTCATGATAAACCGAATTTATTATAATCACGATTCGCAAACTTCTTCGCACCTTTGCTAGAAAAACCAAGTAGCTCACCAATTCCAAATATGTCATCACTTTGATCATTACTTAACTCATTTACACGATCATGATTAAGAACAATAAAAGGGGTATGACAATTAACGGAAGGAGCGGAACATTGGCTAGCGTTTTGACTTTTATTAATCGTAAAACCCGGCGGATGAGTACCGCTTTGACTAGTAAGAATCGGCTTAGTAGCAATAGGAGATGAATCTTTTGGCAAATCCTTAACTTTAATTCCAGTCTCCTCCACATTTCTACAATTAACATAAGCACTTTTGGACATGTCCTCCACGTTTCCACTATTAACAGAAGCACATTTTTGATTAGAAGAATTAGGTTCCTCATTCTTATTACAATCAACAACTTTTCTATTCTTATGAGGCAAACCATTCGTTCCAAAATTGACATCACTACATTCGGGAGACGGATCTAAGTTAATCCCCACGAATTCTTTAAGGTGGTCAGGTGACAATTCATTTTCACTATCACTTTGAGATGCAATTGAACCTTCATCACCACCTGATAGAAAATCATCTTGAGTATCAAGCTCAATGGTAGAATCAATATCAAAAAGCCATGTACCCACTTCATTAACCAACACGTCAACCTCTTCATCAAAACAAGCAACTTTAACAATTGAAGATATCGGTTTTTTATTATACGTGGCAATGCAAACTCTACTAGTAGAGATGGGTAACTTACAATTAGATTCGAAAAACAAAAATCGACCGAATTGTGATGCTACCTTCTTGCTAGCATTAGTCCCCCAAGCACTAGTCGGTAAACCCGAAATTTCGATCCAAATAATGCGTTCATCAACGACAAAAGAATTAGAAGGACTTTTCATACACGAGAACAACTCCAACATGTTGGAATTTGCTTTAAATTTAGAGCACGAGACAGCAGACTCGAAGTAAAACCAAACCCACAAGCCACCAACATATTGAATTTTGAAATTCAAGAAACCTTCAATTGCACACTGTTTATAAATCGTATATAACGCACCAAGTTCTTTAACTTTAGCAAGAACAATGTTTTCATTATCACATACATTGATCAATTCATCATCTTGTAACGTGAGTTTCTTAACAGTGTAAGTCGAACAATAATAATACGATATTGTTCAATAATAATAATAGTTATTCATTTAAAATTACCAACCAAAATACAAACGTAAAGACAGAAAAACAAACATAGCAGTTCAATACGACTAAACAAATATTATTAGACACACTGCTTAACAGCAGTAACAGTAGTAACAGCATAACTATGGGGACAAAAATAAAAAGATTGAGTACACAGTGCAATAGACAACACCAGCTACATAAAAAAAAAAAAAAGTAGCATATCAAATACAAAATAACTTACACAAATAGGGATATAAAAAATAAAATACGAATATCTTGCCAATCCATGGAAATCACTTGTGAAGCAACAAACACAAAAATCTTTTGTAGTGGTTCATAAATTATTGTAATCGTTTATAAATTATAAAAATAAATCACATCGTAAGGTTCAATAAATCTAAATGAAAGCATTATAACTGAAAGCATTATTTTCTAACCACATCCAGTTTTTGTGAGATAGTCCCTAAAATTTTACTGTATTACACTAGTAGTCCTTATATTTTTATGACTGTATAATGTGAAGGGTTAACCATTGACTTTGACGACAGTTAAGTTGGGGTGCCAATCACGATAGTTAAGCAAACACTGAGGTACCAACTACGCAAAAAATAAAGTTTAGGTGTTATGATGCAAATGTGAACAAACCACAGGTACCAACGGCGTAATTTTTTCTTTTTATTAATTAAAAGTTACATTACCGTTATACCATAGTTGGTCCCAATAATTTAAATATTTAGAACGAAATGAAAAAAGACCTTTAACTCTTACCGAATAATACAAGTTATTTAAAAAAGACCCTTATGTCATAACGAATAATATAAACTATTTAAAAAAAAATGTTCAAAGAAATACTGGTGGACTTTTATTTCTCTTTTTTCTAGGGCCTTTGATTTTTGTTTTGAGTATTATGCTTTGCCTTCACTATTTCATTTGTGTCTCCCTAATTCCCGTGTTTCTCAAATCTCCAAATGTATCTGTATATATATAAAAAATTGAGCCTCTGAAAAATTTGAACCCCGAACAGTCAATCACCTTGTTTCCCCTCGAGGCCTCTCATGCGCTATACCCCGTGTTATATGACTATTGCTTATTTTGACCTATGTAATTTTAAAGGAGTGGACTTATCATCTATTGTTAATCTTTCACTTGTAGAAGTTACAAGTATGGCAGCTACTCTAAGACCACAAATAACGCGTTCGTGCTTTTCCCACCCATCGTGAGTTGGCTCGACAAAAGCTCCACAAACGCAAGTAGTGGGGCGTTTGTGAGCAATTTTTCGAAAGCGTTTGTCATTCTCAAACTTTGCAGAAGGGAAATGTGATGGTGACGTGGCGGTTCCGAATTGGCTGGCTAAATATAGCCGTTAAAATGGAGCCATTTGATTTTTTTTATTTTTTCACATATATAAACACAATAAAACCTTATATTTTTTTCACATTTCATTCTCACAATCCATATTCTCATCTTATAAAAAAATGGATTTCTTGGCTCAAAGTATTGATATTCTGTTTATTTCTTCTTCGTCCGATGATAAAGAAATGGAGATGGGCAAAACATCATGACGGCGTGTGCAACGAAATCCAAGGCTTTATATTAATAAAGTTCTTGAAATTGTGGGTATTGCATTATGGAACGATTATTTTTCACCGACACCGACATATCCTCCGGACATATTTAAGAGACAGTTTCGTATGCAGATTCGGTTATTCTCCGTATCTCACAAGGGTATTCTTGTCTACTTCAACTCTAGTGATTTTGTTCCAAAACATTTTACTTTTTTCCAACAACGTCCGGATGCACTAGGTCATCTTGGGCTTACCATATTTTTAAAGTGTACATCCGCGATGCGCCAGTTGGCGTACGGAACAGTCGCAGATATGTTTGATGAATCTTTAAAAATGGGTGGAAAATGGGATATGTTTGCTTGATTAATTTCAGTAAGTGTATAATTGACTTATAAGGTCGATAATATTTGAGAATGCTAACGGCAAGTGACATTGCTCGATTATATTTGGCGCACGAGGAAAAACACTGTTTTTAGAGTAATGCTTGGTGGAGGTTATCACAGTCACCCGACGATCATGCTTGAATCGGTTGTTTCATATGATATGTGGATTTGACATTCACTTTTCGGGATGACTGGTTCTAACAACGATAAAAATGTGTTAAATAATTATCGGTTGTTTGATTCGCTTAAAAAGAATACAGCTCCACCGCCATCGTTTGAAGTAAACAAACACCATTATCCTTTTGGTTACTATTTGGTAGGTGGTATATATCCTGATTGGAAAACACTGGTAAGGGATATGTGACTCCTATTGAGGAACCACTAATCATATTCACCATATTTCAAGCAAGTGCTCGAAAGGACATGAATCGTACGGGGATTTTTGCTATTTTAAAAACTCCAGCACGAGTTGTGGGCATCAACAAGATGGGAAGGATAATGTATTCTTGTAGTGTTTTGCATACCATGATATAAGAAGATAACGAGTTTGCATTATGTAAATATATAACGTTACGTTAAATATGAGTATGCAACCCGAAAGGCCCGTCACATCGCACGGGCCGATCCGGATCTAGTTTTCCCAAAAGGTTTAAAGATTTCCGCCATTGTAGCCCAACCTTATTTTATGTTCTTTGACCCTCTTTTTTACCTAAAAAAACTTGTATCCTCATTTTCTTCTTTATCTCCATCTTTCTTTTTTCTTCTATTAGACTAACACATATTGGTCAAAATTTGTCTCCAACCACAATAAAAAACAAAAATAATGAAAGAAAGAAAAAGAAGCAATATTTAATGTCGATATCTGACACTGGAGCTCGACAGTGAAGGGCAGTTTAATTCCGATGCGGAGTTACCAATATTGAAACCTCGACTTCGAATTTGCTAACGGCGAAAAAAAAACCTCATGACTCCGAGTGCTCTAATAACTCTCCCTCTCCCATCATTGCCATGTCAGCCGCATAACCTCATAAAGACCCTTATCCACTCTTCCACCACTATTGATCAAACATAGAGTTGATCCATGGGGTTCGGTCCATGCTTGTCAATGAATAAGGAGGATTTAAGGGTTTTCGGCTTTAATTCTTCTATTCGTCGTACCATGAATAACCCCGTTGTGAGATGAAGATCTCGACAGTGGTGGTTAAACGTCGACCCACCATCATCGGGATAACCAGAATGATGGCTCAAGGGAGGTGTTAGAATTTATGTTCGTAGAACGTTACTTGTAACTGTTAAGTGAAGCTGGAGATGCTGTAAAGTCCGGTAACACGGGTGAGAGGCTATATAACCTGGTAGCGCGGGTTTGATCCTCTTGAGGATGAACTTGTAATGAGAGTATTCTTGAGAGTGTAATATGTGTTTATTTGATGTTCCACACCCCTCTATTGTAATGAGGTATGATCCCTTTTTTATAGGTGCAAGCTTTTTTCCCTTAATGACATGTAATATGATAAAAGAAACATGTTTGATCTGCGTCGTACTATTTTGTCAGAAAAGTTGTCAAAAAGCAAAAGCATATTCTGACGAGTCTGTCCACTGTCTGCAACAATGGCCATGCAAACTGTTGCTCCGTCTGGCGATCCTACCATGTTGGGATTATGCCAACCATTTGTGTTGTCTTTTTGTTTATTTGTTCTAATCTTGAACCGCATGCTGCAATCCTTTATTCAGGCTTTACATCCGCACATGTTTGTCCATGTTCGCGCTACCTGACTTACGCTTGGCACATTGTTGCCCTCGATAATAAATTGTGATAGTTCAAAAGCACCTGGCCCGGACGGTTTTAATATGAAATTCTTTAAAAAATATTGGGAACTGATCAAAAACGACCTTATTAAATCTCTTGATTGGTTCTGGGTCAATTCGGAAATATCCAAAGGGTGTAACGCCTCTTTCTTCACTTTAATCCCGAAAAAATCTAATCCTATCGGCCTAAGCGAATACCGTCCAATTTGTTTTATAGGTAGCTACTATAAAATTCTCACTAAAATTCTATCCAATCGCCTTGCCAAAGTCATCCATAAAGTCATAGGTTCTGAACAAACAACTTTCCTCAAAGGCCGCAACATCTTAGATAGTATATTAATTGCTAATGAAATAATAGATGAATTAAAACGCAAAAAACAAAAAAGGCCTTATCTTCAAAGTGGATTTTGAAAAGGCATTTTACTGCATCGAATGGGATTTTATATTCAAAACCATGCCGTTCATGGGCTTTGGTTCAAAATGGATTAGCTTCATTCGAGCATGTCTTTCTTCTTCATCCATCTCCATACTAATCAATGACTCACCTACCAAAGAATTTATCCCAGAAAGGGGAATTCGACAAGGTGATCCCATATCACCTTTTCTTTTCATCATCGTTGCCGAAGGTCTTAATATACTCACCAAAAGAGCATTAATCAATGGACATCTACAAGGATTAAAAATTGGTCACGACAATCTCGTCATCACTCATCTCCAATACGCGGACGATACAATCTTCTTTGGTGAGTGGAATAAAAGAAATGCTAAATATATCTCCAAACTCCTAAAATGTTTTGAAAACATTTCTGGTCTGAAAGTTAACTTTCACAAAAGTAAACTTTATGGCATTGGAACATCCACCTTTGAAACCGAGCAAATGGCCAGTTACATTAACTGTTCAGCAGGTACTACCCCGTTTACCTATCTCGGTCTCCCTATTGGTGTACCAACATCTCATGCATCTTCTTGGCAGCCAATCATTGAAAAATTCGATAAGAGACTTTCGGATTGGGCAACTAAATCCATCTCCTTCGGGGGTCGTCTCACTATCATCAAATCCATCTTAAGTAGTATCCCTTTATACTACTTCTCATTATTACACGCACCAGCCACCATCCTTAAGGTACTTGAATCTAAAAGACGGAAATTTTTCTGGGGGGGGCTCCTCAAATGATAATAAGATCAATTGGATTAAATGGGACCAAATTATTTTGCCATACGAAAATGGGGGTCTAAATGTGGGGTCTCTCTTCGCTAAAAACATCTCACTACTTTGTAAATGGTGGTGGCGTTTCAAAAACGAACATAATGCTTTATGGGTAAAAATCATAAAAAGTATTTATGGGCCGGGAGGGGGGGGGGGGGGGTTGGATACTAATGTTTTGTGCAGGAATATTTCAGGTCGCACCATTTGGAAAGAGATTATTAAAGCTGGAAAAGTCGCAGACAATTTAGGCACCTCCTTCACAACGTCTTTCTCAAAGCGCATCGGCAATGGCACATCGATTAGTTTCTGGCATGACATATGGCTCGGATCCAAAAGCCTCAAATCCTTATTTCATAGATTATTCATGTTGGAATCTCATAAAGACGCAACTGTTGCTGAAAGAATCTCGAATGTTAATTCCAATTCAATCTGTAATTGGGATTGGTCCCGGACACCTAGTGGTCGGGCAATAGATGAACTTAGGGAGCTCACTAACCTTCTATCCTCCGTAAGTATTTCGGATCGCCCCGATTCATGGAAATTCTCCCTTGACACTACCGGCACTTTCACTACGGCATCAATGTCAAATTTGATCAATACACTTAAATATGGCGTACACTCTCGAAACATTTCAATACCCCACAACAAATACGCTCCACAAAAGATCTTCATATTCTCTTGGAGAGTCATTCAATTAAAAATACCGGCAAGAAGTGAACTAGATAAAAAAGGAATTGATTTACACACCATCTTATGTCCCTTATGCGATCATCATATCGAAACCATCGAACATGCGCTAGTCACTTGTCACAACGCGTCTTCTATTTGGACACAATTGCTTGATTGGTGGAACCAAAATAACACAACAATTTCTAACATCAACGAAGCCATCATTTCCGACCAAGGTTTCTCTCATAGCTCCGTTGGATCATCCTTATGGCAAGCTACCAAATGGATTGCATGTTATATTATATGGAAACATAGAAACTTAAAAGTCTTCTCTAATAAAATATGGAATCCCGCTATGATTATCTCCGAGATTCAAACTCAAAGTTTCAGCTGGATCTCTAATCGTTCCCGGAAAAAAAAACCTATCGAATGGCATCAATGGCTTCTCAACCCCTCCTTTTATGTGGAATCACCTACAAATCGTACGGGAATAGGTTAATAGGACAGTACATATATCGGGCAGTGTTCGCGGTCTTATTTAGCTTATGTGGGGTAGATTAAATGGGTTGGTTGTCTGGCAACTTTGTCGCCGCTTGATCGGCACGGTTGTCTCCTCTGTCCCTGCTTGTTTTCAAGTTCGTTCCCTCATAGTGCTAAGTAGGCTTCGTCGCTCCCGGTCTTATAATTCATCGTTTATTCTCCAATTTTATTCCGATATTTCGATTTTGTCCATATCATTGTATAGTTGAGCGTAGGGACTTGCATTGATATATTCCTGATAATAATAATAATACTTTTTGCTTTTCAAAAAAAAAATATATATTGAAACCTGCTATTTAATATTTTAAACATACATAACACTCCAAAAGGTAAACAAATCTCAGTTTTGTTGACACATCACAACCAAAATAACTTGCACAAGTTTTACACAAGTTTTAGTCTTGTTAAAACTTCAACAACCAACGTGTTCAACAATAAAAAATAAGATAGCTAAGTACCACTAAAAACTTAACTAATCAAGGCTTCAAATATTCGGAGATCCAAGTATTAACGATACTTTCTAACTCGGTCTCACTAAACGGTTGTGTAGAGATCCACGAAATCTATAAAAAGAACAAAAAAGAGCATGTTAGTCAAAAGATATAGATAACCAATACCAAACTTAGAATTAGTACTTTATACATGGTGAAAGCATACTACGCAGGATAGCTCAAGGAGCAAAGATGATAACAACGTTCAATTATGTATTCAACAAGGTCCCGATTGGTTATTAACACCCCTGTTGAACTAATATACTGAGTAACAAGTTATTTGCTGATTGAAGTGATTTAGGATTTACAAGCTGAAATGTCCCGTTCTTATTGATTAAAAACGTTCCATATTAATTGATTCCGTTGCGAGGTTTTGACCTCTATATGAGACGTTTTTCAAAGACTGCATTCATTTTAAAACAAACCATAACCTTTATTTCATCAATAAAGGTTTAAAAAGCTTTACGTAGATTATCAAATAATGATAATCTAAAATATCCTGTTTACACACGACCATTACATAATAGTTTACAATACAAATATGTTACAACAAAATAAGTTTCTTGAATGTAGTTTTTACACAATATCATACAAGCATGGACTCCAAATCTCGTCCTTATTTAAGTATGCGACAGCGGAAGCTCTTAATAATCACCTGAGAATAAACATGCTTAAAACGTCAACAAAAATGTTGGTGAGTTATAGGTTTAACCTATATATATCAAATCATAATAATAGACCACAAGATTTCATATTTCAATACACATCCCATACATAGAGATAAAAATCATTCATATGGTGAACACCTGGTAACCGACATTAACAAGATGCATATATAAGAATATCCCCATCATTCCGGAACACCCTTCGGATATGATATAAATTTCGAAGTACTAAAGCATCCGGTACTTTGGATGGGGTTTGTTAGGCCCAATAGATCTATCTTTAGGATTCGCGTCAATTAGGGTGTCTGTTCCCTAATTCTTAGATTACCAGACTTAATAAAAAGGGGCATATTCAATTTCGATAATTCAACCATAGAATGTAGTTTCACGTACTTGTGTCTATTTTGTAAATCATTTATAAAACCTGCATGTATTCTCATCCCAAAAATATTAGATTTTAAAAGTGGGACTATAACTCACTTTCACAGATTTTTACTTCGTCGGGAAGTAAGACTTGGCCACTGGTTGATTCACGAACCTATAACAATATATACATATATATCAAAGTATGTTCAAAATATATTTACAACACTTTTAATATATTTTGATATTTTAAGTTTATTAAGTCAGCTGTCCTTGTTAGTAACCTATAACTAGTTGTCCACAGTTAGATGTACAGAAATAAATCGATAAATATTATCTTGAATCAATCCACGACCCAGTGTATACGTATCTCAGTATTGATCACAACTCAAACTATATATATTTTGGAATCAACCTCAACCCTGTATAGCTAACTCCAACATTCACATATAAAGTGTCTATGGTTGTTCCGAAATATATATAGATGTGTCGACATGATAGGTCGAAACATTGTATACGTGTCTATGGTATCTCAAGATTACATAATATAAAATACAAGTTGATTAAGTTATGGTTGGAATAGATTTGTTACCAATTTTCATGTAGCTAAAATGAGAAAAATTATCCAATCTTGTTTTACCCATAACTTCTTCATTTTAAATCCGTTTTGAGTGAATCAAATTGCTATGGTTTCATATTGAACTCTATTTTATGAATCTAAACAGAAAAAGTATAGGTTTATAGTCGGAAAAATAAGTTACAAGTCATTTTTGTAAAGGTAGTCATTTCAGTCGAAAGAACGACGTCTAGATGACCATTTTAGAAAACATACTTCCACTTTGAGTTTAACCATAATTTTTGGATATAGTTTCATGTTCATAATAAAAATAATTTTCTCAGAATAACAACTTTTAAATCAAAGTTTATCATAGTTTTTAATTAACTAACCCAAAACAGCCCGCGGTGTTACTACGACGGCGTAAATCCGGTTTTACGGTGTTTTTCGTGTTTCCAGGTTTTAAATCATTAAGTTAGCATATCATATAGATATAGAACATGTTTTTAGTTGATTTTAAAAGTCAAGTTAGAAGGATTAACTTTTGTTTGCGAACAAGTTTAGAATTAACTAAACTAGGTTCTAGTGATTACAAGTTTAAACCTTCGAATAAGATAGCTTTATATGTATGAATCAAATGATGTTATGAACATCATTACTACCTTAAGTTCCTTGGATAAACCTACTGGAAAAGAGAAAAATAGATCTAGCTTCAACGGATCCTTGGATGGCTCGAAGTTCTTGAAGCAGAATCATGACACGAAAACAAGTTCAAGTAAGATCATCACTTGAAATAAGATTGTTATAGTTATAGAAATTGAACCAAAGTTTGAATATGATTATTACCTTGTATTAGAATGATAAACTACTGTAAGAAACAAAGATTTCTTGAGGATGGATGATCACCTTACAAGATTGGAAGTGAGCTAGCAAACTTGAAAGTATTCTTGATTTTATGTAGCTAGAACTTGTAGAATTTATGAAGAACACTTAGAACTTGAAGATAGAACTTGAGAGAGATCAATTAGATGAAGAAAATTGAAGAATGAAAGTGTTTGTAGGTGTTTTTGGTCGTTGGTGTATGGATTAGATATAAAGGATATGTAATTTTGTTTTCATGTAAATAAGTCATGAATGATTACTCATATTTTTGTAATTTTATGAGATATTTCATGCTAGTTGCCAAATGATGGTTCCCACATGTGTTAGGTGACTCACATGGGCTGCTAAGAGCTGATCATTGGAGTGTATATACTAATAGTACATACATCTAAAAGCTGTGTATTGTACGAGTACGAATACGGGTGCATACGAGTAGAATTGTTGATGAAACTAAACGAGGATGTAATTGTAAGCATTTTTGTTAAGTAGAAGTATTTTGATAAGTGTATTGAAGTCTTTCAAAAGTGTATAAATACATATTAAAACACTACATGTATATACATTTTAACTGAGTCGTTAAGTAATCGTTAGTCGTTACATGTAAGTGTTGTTTTGAAACCTTTAGGTTAACGATCTTGTTAAATGTTGTTAACCCAATGTTTATAATATCAAATGAGATTTTAAATTATTATATTATCATGATATTATCATGTATGAATATCTCTTAATATGATATATATACATTAAATGTCTTTACAACGATAATCGTTACATATATGTCTCGTTTAAAAATCATTAAGTTAGTAGTCTTGTTTTTACATATGTAGTTCATTGTTAATATACTTAATGATATGTTTACTTATCATAGTATCATGTTAACTATATATATATATATATATCCATATATATGTCATCATATAGTTTTTACAAGTTTTAACGTTCGTGAATCACCGGTCAACTTGGGTGGTCAATTGTCTATATGAAACATATTTCAATTAATCAAGTCTTAACAAGTTTAATTGCTTAACATGTTGGAAACATTTAATCATGTAAATATCAATCTCAATTAATATATATAAACATGGAAAAGTTCGGGTCACTACACAAGCAAGTCAAGATGTATTAAACTAGTTCATTTTTTAAGAAATAATACTGTATTTTTGTCACACCTCCTAAAAATATGTGATCATCTCTTTATAGTCCATGTACATTCAAAAGGCTTATTTTAATCATATGTGTAGAGATTTTCAGTACTTGAACAAACCTTTAACCTTTATTATATTTTTAGGCATGAGTGTTCAATATTTGACTTTAAACTGGTTAACCCGAAAACGTAACCGATTGAAAACCAAAAAAATCATATCAACTTAAACTTAAAATTAGATTGTATGTGCAATAACACATAACAAATTTTATGACCTACAATCTGCTTTTCCAAATTTTAAAAATATATAAAAATAACTTACTTCTTGGTGTAACCTGTGTTGATCAAATAAAATAAATTGATGCATCCACTTCATAATGTAGTAACCGCACTCCCATTCACCTTCTTGTTGTTGACACTACATTTTGATTAAATAATCAATCATCAATCATCAAACATATATAATTGACAGTATAATTAGAAAACTACCTGACCTAAGATAATCAAACTTCTCTTTCTTTTTTTAAAGCAAAATAGAGTTTTATTAGTTTTTAAAGGAGGGTACATGAACAAACTTGGAAAATAGTGACAAACACTCAAAACAGTGACAAAATGTTGGATTAGGCTTTTCAGGGTATTTCTTTCTTTGTGTATATTAAGTAATATCAGTATCTTTTCTTGTGGAGTTGCTTTTGAATAAAAAAAATAAAAAAATCTTGTAGAGTTGAAAAGTTCAGCATATTCACTTATAAATGGGTTAAATAGTTCCACCACTGTATACCCAAAGTAATATTTTTCACTTAGACATGTTACCCAATCTGCTTAAACCACCGATTTTTCCACCACTGTATACCACACCTGCAGAATTGTGTGGTATACAAACAATAATCAAATCTACCATGAAACTTGGAAAATAGTAGCAATATCTATAAATAGGTATACATGAAGTTGTAAAAGGTCAAGGTTAATTACCATCGGTTGATCCCATGTGAGACATCCAACAGCCCTAAAAGACAACCAATATTTGTTTCAGTTTTATGCATCACAAACGAATTTCGAATTATTGGATATAAAAACTTACTTATCTATTATCTCTGTCAATAAGTAACTCCGTGGACTCTTTCCTCCTTTCAAGGAATCCAAAATGTAACCTCGATTGCCGTGAGGGTAAATAATAAACAACGTCTAATGATTTCTGATAATTTGAAAAGATTCTATCAGATATATACATATTTACATAAGTAGTATAAAAAAAAGCTAAGTAGAATATAGTACATACCCTTGAAAATAAGGTATGATATAATACTTATTGCGAAGTGAAGTTGTTGCCTTGATATAATCAATTGCCTTCTCGGGAGCTTTAGAACATATTTCTTGTGAGATTATATTTGGATTTAAGAATGCGCACCTCTTTGGTTTACTTATCCCATTTTGAATTTTATGACACGTCCTGAATAAATGAGAATAAACATATTATTAATCTAAACTAACATTGATACCCAACATAATAGTATATACTAATTTACTTACATTGAAAACCATGTGACAATTGATATGTCCAACCACCCATTCGTCATTAATCGCATAATATCGTCGGGCATAATTGTGAAATAAGGATGCTCATTTACACCAAAGACCGAGCTGTCCACTTCAAATGTTCTCCCAGCATTTGGGTTCTCACGATTCATCCAATGATCAAATAGTTGTTTCACACAGGGAGGCCTCTTTTGAATTTTGTGATGGTACATACTTCGCAACTTCTTATTAGCATCAACCTTCTGTTTCGACACCAAGGCCCGTGCTATTTTAGATGCCAACACTGGTGTTTTTCTAGAAGAAGTTCCTTCATTTCCCAACCTAGACATCGTTGCTTTTGCAGTGGAAGGCTATCAACATGTTCAACAATTTGTATGTGAGTCGATATAAATACAAAGTCAAATCACAAACAAAATAATAATTAACCAGTTAACCTGATGTAATATTAAGGTGTAATATAAAAAATTTGATCTAATGTACTATTACGGTTTAAACAAAAACAAATGAACTCGTGTAATATTTAGAAAAACAGTGACCTGATGTATAATTTTTTTAATATATATTCATATTATACTAAATAATGGATAAAAACTAAAAGATAACTTAATAATAATATATGTCGTCTTGCTTTTATCATTCATTTCACACTGATCAAATAAACATGACCAATCGGTGACATTATGTCAAACATATAACATATGCAAATGTTTACTTCATGTTTCTTATTTTTCTTTCATATTATCGAAATATCTAAAGCTAATACTGACTATTATTCCCTACCTGATGTAATATTATATTTAATAAAAAAACAGTTGACCTGATGTAGCCAATAAGAAATATGATCAAGATATTGAAATGTACCTTATAAAGCTCAATATATTTCCTTGGCCACAGAATGAAACTACTCTTGGCTTGACCTAGAGTCATAGAAATATCGGTCGATGGTGGCTCCGGAAGAGGAAAATTTTCATATTTGCTATGCACGGTCTGTACCAAAACACTTAAATAACCTTCAGCAAGTTCTTTTTTCCCACCTATCTGTTGCATAGCCGTGCTCGGTTGAACCATACCTATAGCAACACGAAATTTTTTCAATGCGCAAGGGCGCAATGTAACACCCGTTTTCAGTTACGTGTTATTTCGAACGACATTCGAAATACGAGGCATGTAAGCGTATATTTGGATCCCAAATAAAGTTAGATTTGATGTTCTAAAACCTTACCATTAGATAGTAAATCTCATTACATTTCCAACGATATTTGATTCATCAAAAACGGAGCTACGGTTTGAAAGTTACGACCAAAACAAGTTCAGAAAACTGATTCAGTTAATCTGAACGCCGTCCAACCTTTTTGGAAGCCGTCTAAAAGGCCTGACGGGCCAGCTGTGATATTTTGATTTTTTTTAAAAGAGGGTATTTGGGTCTTTTCACTTGGGGGTCAAGTTCAGAAAACTGATTCAGTTAATCTGGACTCCGTCCAATCTTTTTGGACGCCGTCTAAAAGGCCTGACGGGCCAGCTGTGATATTTTGAAGTTTTTAAAAGAGGGTATTTGGGTCTTTTCACTTGGGGGTTGTTTGGGCCATCAAAACTGATCTAAACTCACCCTTATCCTCATTTTCACCCACAAACACTCCCAACCAAACCCTAGAGAGAGAGAAGTTTTTAGAGAGAGAGAGAGCTTGGTTTGGGGAAGAAGAAGGGTGAATCGGGTCGAGTCGCGAGTGTTAAAGTTGTTCACCTCATTCACGGCTACGTTGTAGTAGTGTTGGTAAGTTCTAAATCCGAATTTCATTGTTAAGATTATTGTTTGAGTTAGAGTTTGTGTTAGTTAGAGTTATAAACCCATTTATTGTGAAATTTGGGGGTTTTGGGTAAGATTCATGTAAGTAAGCCTAAATGGGTGACTTAGGGTTTCAATTGATGAAATTGTTAGTTTGGACCTTGCATGTGTTGGTTAAACCTTAGAACACTTGTGTTGACTTTATTTTTGGGTGTAAACCCTAAGTTAGGTCAAAATGGGTCAAATGGGTACTTTGGGTCAAGTAAGCTTGATTCGGTGTCAAATTAAGTTTTGAGTCGAGTTTTGGTGAATCAAGTATGTAAATACTTGATTTAGGTGTTAATTGATGTTTTGGAAATATAACCCCTAGTCGTTAGTGATTATGGGGCGTTTTATGACTTTGGTCAAAATGAGTAATTTGAATTAGGTCAAATTTGAGGATGACACTAATTTGGATTAAATGAATGTTAAATGCTTTTGTTAAGCATTAAATGATGTTTTTGGATGTAAGTACTCGCGAGAAGTGATTTTGGGTTAAAATGATATTTTTAACATAAGTCAAACGTGGTCAAAAGCAAAATGGGTCAATATTGCACGTGTTGGGGTTTTGGTGCAATTGGTGTTTGAAATGATTACTACCTAAGTAGTAATATAGTGTTAAGACCTAGGTTTGGTCTAGTTGGGGTAAAGTATGATTTTGGGTTAAATTGTACTTTGTTGTGTTGATTTGAATTACCACCAGAAGTGGTAATTGGTTTGTGTCCATTAGGTGTTAAATGGGCGGGTTTTGACGAGCAAGGTGTGATCCCTCGGCTAAGGGATGTTTGTGTCGAGTTCTCTTTTAGAGAATGATTATTTATGTGTATATTGTACCTACGTGTGATATAGGTGGTTACTTGCTCGGATTTGAGGACCCGAAGATCATGTTGTACATGACTTGTGCGGGCATTTCAAGGTGAGTGGAATAATTATATGCGTAGATATATAATGTATTTATTTGTGTAGCGTGAGATATGAAGTGTCGATGTGCTAAGACACCACGTTCACGTGACGAGTGAAGTGTCGATGTGCTAAGACACCACTCAAAGTAATATGACAGGTGAAGTGTCGATGTGTTAAGACGCCACCCGGGGTGAAGTGTCAATGTGTTAAGACACCACCCGGAGTGAAGTATCGATGTGCTAAGATGCCACTCCAAGAAATTAACGAATGAAGTGTCGATGTGTTAAGATGCCATCCGGGGTGAAGTATCGACGTGTTAAGATGCCACCCCAAGTAAGATGAAGGGTGAAGTGCCGATGTGTTAAGGCGCCACTCGAGGTGAAGTATCGACGTGTTAAGATGCCACCTCAAGTAAAATGAAGAGTGAAGTGTCGAAGTGTTAAGACACCACTCGGGGTAAAGTGTCGACGTGTTAAGACGCCACCCAGGGTGAAGTATCGACGTGTTAAAATGCCACCCGTGGGGTTAGTGTATGACGTGTTAAGTGCACTAATGGATGTTATGAACTCCGACGGTCTTTTAAATACCGTTCCCTCGTTCGATTGGTTAACCATGGTTATTGTGTTGTAGTGTAGCATATTATATTGTTCGAGTTATATGCTATTGTTTGTGCTAGCTTGTGTATTGGACATGTAGCGTTATACTTTGCGATGGTATGCTAATTATATTGCTAGCGTTTATGCGGTAATTGTGTAAGTGATTGCAAGTAAGTAGGTTATATATGTATCTGTATAATTATTGCATTCACTAAGCTTTATGCTTACCCCTCTCGTTGTTTGCCTTTTTACAGGTATCGTGTTTTGAAGCTAACTAGTTGTTAGACTAGATGCTTAGGAGCGCTTGGGCTCGATGGGGTAGCTTTTGGATATGTTAATGCGGATTGGGGCTTTGGTAGCCCTCGGGATTGTGCTCTTGGTATCGGGTTGGGTTGTAGAGTTCTAATCCGTCTAAAGAGATAAATGGGTCGAAGTTGCTACATTATTTGTAAAACGTGTCATTGTGGGCCCGGTGTTGTAAAACTTATTTTCATTGTGGAAATCTCTTAGTTTTACTTAATATGATGTGTTGTGAAAGTTGTTTCGTCTAAAAGTGTCGGGAAACGGGTTTTCCGCTCGTGTGAATTTGAAAAACTGATCAGGAACTTTTAGTTCATACGCCGTCCCAAGGGCTTAGACGCCGTACAGTCCTTCAGAGCTGGACGCCGTCCAGATGTACTGTCCCAGAATTATTATTTTTTTAGGCGTGTTTTTGGTAAAACAGAGTCGGGTTGTTACAAGTGGTATCAGAGCATAGTCTAAGGGAATTAGGTGACCTTGGAATAGGTGCATAGTCTTAGACTCATTGGCGGTTGTGCGTTATTTGTGGGACTTGTAGGAATACGGGTCGGATTGAGCTTTGTTAGTGCCTTAGAGTAGGTGACTAACTAGGACTTTTTTTTGGCCAAAGTGTGATTATGTGGGGCCTTATTTCGTGTGTAAATTAGTGCCTTAGATAGCTAGTGCCTAATGTAAGTAGGCGAACTTGGACATTGTTTTAGTGATAGTCACCTAGGATGTAGGTTGACTTGTGGTTGCGGTGTACTTGTGTACATTTAATATTATATTGTATATTGGTGTATATATATACAGGTAGCTAGTTGTGCGGTGTCCTAGGGACGAATCTATTGGAGAGATTCGGATATTTGGCGGTTTGAGTGATCAAGTTCGCGGTAAGGATTTTGGTCATTCGGGCACTAGGAGTTATCGCGTGTTATTTTATGTGAATGTTGCGTCAGTCCGAGTAAAGTACTTTGCGTGACCATGTGAAAATGGTAAGGTACGCAATTGTAATAGTGACCGATCACCATTATTATGAAAGTGTATCTTGACACTAAGCATGACATGACAAGTACCGAACGGAGGAAACGTGGCATGGTTGGGGTAGAACGGGACGAATTAGGAATCTTTTATTGGTTCCTAGGATATAGTAGTCTCGACTCTCGAGTGATGTGCTTGTTATCACATCAGGTTCTTTGTGAGTCGGGAAGTGTACGATGGATTCGGTTAGTTAAGTGAGCGAGCCAACTCACGAGTTTGGTGCGTGCTTAGTCACCCTAAGTAGTGGGTGCACTGTTGAGATTGTTATTGGTTTAGTTACCCATCGTAACTAGGATGACCGATTTACGCTTGCGTGTGTGCGACGAGGACTTGAATTCTGTAATGGAATGCGACAAGTCTAATGATTGTAGTTTTGAGTTACACTCGGCAGAGTGTGTGGTTAGAGAATCGTGTTAGGATTCTAGTTGTGAGTCGCCTTGGAATTGGCGAATCGAGGAGTCTTCGGGTCGTTAAACTCATGGGAGTGGGACCCGTATAACGATGATTACGTTAGTGTGTTGTGGATTATAGGGTAACATTCCTAATGGAATATCCCTTGTAGTAGTGGTTTTTATCGAGATGTAGAAGGGTGTAAGACTTGGTGTTCCCGAGCATCTCCTTAGTGTTAGATGAAGGGTCTCATTAGGCAATATCGTTTGGCCTTGTGGAAATTGCAGGTAGCGTGTGATCGCTTGGAACTTTCGATAAGACAATAAACCGTAAGTTTGTCGGGTAATTATAGAGAGATGGGTGACATCAGGTGTATGGAACCTAAAGATCGATTTTCTAAAATCCGATTGATTGTGGTGGGAGTCTGCATGACACTGCGTCAGGTGCCTTTTTATACCTGCTAGTGTAATGTTCAACTCCAGTAGTGGTGTGATCACTTTATGCTTAGGGTGCCCGTGAGATACCCTTGGAAGCATCGGAGATTATAATAGTGATCGGCGGGTGATAGTAATTCGACGGTTGTTAAAGTCGAAGTTTAAGAGCATTGTGATGAATACTTCTTAAGAAGTGACGGGTGAGCGAATCTTGTTGCTCTTAAGTGTTGATATGGTGGTGGACGCAATTATGGTATCAGAATTGGCCACTCTTCTCCATGAGAGTGAGTAATTGTTGATAAGGTTTGTTGCGTGGAAGGTCAGGTGATCTCGACTAAGATGCATGACTGATTAAGCGAAGTGGCATATGCCTAGGCTTAGAGGCGTGTGTGGGACTTTGGTGGAATTCGCTTTGCGAACGATTAAGGCGGTTGACTGTGAATTGTGGTATGAAGGTGTGATGTCGTTGCGTGTACGACATTCCAAGTGAATGTGTATGTCGGCTCTGAGAGCCTGAAGTGAATTCGGAGTAATTTGGAGTATATGACCAACGATGAGAATGGTCATGTGTTTCGTGGAACGACAATTTCGCGGGATGTTATCATCTTGGCAGTGAGAATATGGAGTTAAATCCTTAGTGGGGGAGTTTTTACTGCCGCCCGAGGATGCTTCGTTGGTGTTTGTATAGTGAAATGTCGGGGTGTACCCTGCTAAGCCTCAATAGGTGTTTGTTCCTAACGAGGAAGAGTGACGGGTTTTTGATGTCGACTCAAGATCGTGCATTACGATTGTGAGTTATTATTCGGGAATGTTATGCGTGAAGATTGTGATGATGGGATCGAAGGAAGTGTAAGACTTCCTATGTAAGGTGGTCGTATAGTACCAATGTGTGGTACGAGACTAAATGTGAAGTTTGAGATCCCGAAGTGAGAGAATGAAGATGTCGTTGCGGGTGCTCCCATATTGAAAAATCTGGGTTGGTGTGAAACTCGGATAGTACTGTTGAGGGAGTATGAGTTTGATATCATGGTGAATGCTGTATTTTCCCTATAGGGAAATGTGATCTTAGAAATTGTCAGTGGATTATTCCACTTTATGGATGATTGTGAGGCGGAGAGTGGCGGTTTCGATCGTCTCACGTAGAGACACGCGGATGTTGTTTGTTTGCGAGAGTGTGTACCCTAGTGATGTGACACGTAGGTTGCATTGAAATATCGAGGCCATCCTTAGCGGACGGTCTAAGTAGGAAGGTTCACCCGGCGTTGGTGAATATTTTGTGGGTCGCGTGGCGAATTGCGAAAATTTTGGATGATAATTCGCCATTGACGGGATTCTAGTATACGAATAGTCTCCATGCTAGTACTAGAAAGCCGTCTTGTGTGGTTATGTGGTAGGGTTAGGAGAGAAACTTTGTGATGTTGTGTTGATGTTTCGTCTAACTCGTGGTGTATTATTGTCGTCCTAGATTAATCCGGTGACGGATGGTCGTGTGCGGATCGATTGATTGTGTGATATGGTTATGGATGTAGCTTGTGGTGAGTTGTAGCTGAGAGAACTTGAAGGGATATGTGGTGTTGTTCGTATTTTCCTAAATGGAAATTCTGGACGTTGAGTGTATGGTACGAGTTTGGATACTCGGCCTAGGAGAAAACGGTTGCAGTTGTTTTGTCTCGTGGGTTGATTACCCAATATCGTAGAAAATGACGGAGTGTGTGACAACCCGGAAATTTTTGACCAAATTTAAACTTTATCTTTAAATGATTTAACGTTTCCGACACGATAAGCAAAGTCTATGAAGTTGAATCTCAAAATTTTAGAACTGTTTCATTACATTTGACTGCTCTCGACGATTTATGAACAATTATATGTATATATATATATGTACAAGTAAAAATGACTTTGCTACAGTAAAACACTATTTGCTACAGTAAAACACTATTTGCTACAGTGAAACCGTATTTTGCTACAGTGAAACCTTTCATGTTCCACCACATTAGCAGTAAATTTACCAACAACTTCATTGATCTTTGACCTTCCGAAAAATCCTTATACTCATTGAAACCGTATCATGTACTCATCCACATCTTGTAACGGCAATTAACATACCAACTATCGGGAATTAGCAATCAGTATTTTGAAATCTTGTAGCACGTCTACGCCAACATTTATATGTGTACATATAACGTCTACCTCCTGGACTTACATACTTCGAATGTGAAGTTTCCGAAAAACACCCCAAACTACGAAACTAGTTCTCCGAATTTTGGAAAAATGTTGATGAAGCAGCAAAAACTGTAAACGACCTTAACAGTCAAAAGTTTGATGATAAAGAATAGTATGGTGGTAAAGCTGAGAAAAAGAGAAGGTTTGGAACTGGAAAACGGATTGAGCAGACCATGAAGGAGGCTGTGGACAAATCACAAAGACGAAATCTACCTTCAAAGGATCGAAATGATTCAGTGTCTGCTAAAATCATTAGCAAACACCTTACTCCTCATTCTAAACCTTTACAGACAAATTTTCCGCATCATCCTCTGATATTAGAAATTCTAAGATATCATCGCATCTTTCATTATAAATATCCTTGATATTTCTGGAGATATCTTCATAACTATTCTTATCTGAAATCATTCATCTCTTCGTGCTATCTGTATTACATCATAAAAGAAACTATTTTAGTTTCTAAATTCTAAAACCTTCAAGTTTAAAATATGAATGTTTTGAAGTAGTGTTGGGAACTGAAGCATGAATTAGTATAATATAATGACACTTGATCAACGTGATTATATTACAGTAAGTCATGCTGAGTTTCTAATGGAACGTGATAAAGGTTCACAAATCCCACCCTCATCATGAACCATGTTACATAACTCTTTCATTCTATATAATCTCTAAATATAACAAGAAAATATATTTCTTGATGATTCGGTCTTTTTCGAGGTATTCTGGTAATTTGACAAGTCAGATTGTACTATTACCATTTATTTCTTAGAATATTATTTATGTTCATCTGAAACTTCATACCTACGAATTCTGGACCATTATCCGCTTGACTTAAGGTCGGGAAGAGAAAACGAAAGCATGAAGCTCCGAAATATAATGGAGAATATAAAGCCCGATAACAACCCCGAAATTACAAAACGTGTATATCAATGCGTATAGCAATATAAAGATACGGGAGAATGAAAAATACTATAACCCTAAGGTAATAGTAGAAGAAAATAACTTCCTCTGGTGGCAGATAAAAAAGAAGAATGAAGGATACGATAGCCAGGAGAATATCAAGAATCAGAACTGGATTAAGCATTTTCACAATCTATTGGGATGTATGAAATAAGAAAGAAGATTATAGGAGTGGTGAAAATAAATGAAACGGAAGAGGTCAATTTATAGCGAAATATCAGACATAGCAATCGACGCAGATTACGCATTTAATCAAAGAAAATCCTAATTTCCGCAAATTCCGAAGAATCAAATTTTATTTAGATTATGAAGATTTTCTATTCCTTAAATTCCGGAAATCAATCGTAACTACGTCAAAAGTTAAGATGAATCTCTAATCTTTCATTTCACTCTTTTACGATAACTTCTCTTATACGCTTCGAGAAATCGGATTGTTTTATCCATATAATTCAACGGTGATAAAATTCTATTTATCAACTCATATCTGTCATGAAAACATTTTTATTGTCAGCCATGACGACCTCACTCAAATTTCGGGACGAAATTTCTTTAACGGGTAGGTACTGTGACAACCCGGAAATTTTTGACCAAATTTAAACTTTATCTTTAAATGATTTAACGTTTCCGACACGATAAGCAAAGTCTATGAAGTTGAATCTCAAAATTTTAGAACTGTTTCATTACATTTGACTGCTCTCGACGATTTATGAACAATTATATGTATGTATATATATATATATATATATATATATATATATATATGTACAAGTAAAAACGACTTTCCTACAGTAAAACACTATTTGCTACAGTAAAATGACTTTGCTACAGTAAAACACTATTTGCTACAGTAAAACACTATTTGCTACAGTGAAACCGTATTTTGCTACAGTACTGCAGTGAAAACGACTTGCTACAGTGATTTGCTACATTAAAACACTATTTGCTACAGTAAAACACTATTTGATGTCGACGAACTAGCAAACACAAACGGATAAGGCGACCATGCGATCGCATGGCAAAAACACTGAAAACTCATGCGATCGCATGAGGTACTGTAGCAGGCCACATACTATAAAAGCTCGGTTCATTCCTCCGAATTATTATTTTTTATATTATTATTATTATTATTATTATTATTATTATTATTATTATTATTATTATTATTATTAATCTTATTATATTATTATTAGTAGTATATATACCTAAAATACTACGACGAGGTTATGAGCGTGTCACCTTCAAAATGGGTTTTTGAGCCAGATAGAGCTAAGGAAATTATGGGGTATTGCCAAGGAGGTTATGGGTAATGTTCGGGGGTATATTTGTGAATCAAATCTAGTGTTTATCATCTCCGTTACGTCTACGTACTTTCCTACAATATTGAATCTCAATATTTATACGTAAGCACTCATATTTTATCTTTTATATATTAATTGTGTATCCATGTCTAGTGCTCGAGTATATATATATTTATATATGCTTGTATGCTAAATTTTGTCATTAAACAGTTATAATAAATCACGAATTAAATACATATATTACTGGTAAAAAGTATATGATATACATGTTTTTAGAAAGCTGGCGAAAAATCAATAACTTTTCATTTAGATATCGAATAATTTCGATGAACGGATTAAAAGATATGATCAACTGAATTATGATTGACGTTAATTGAAATTGCTTTTGAATCTACAATTAAGATTTAAACAACTCATTTACGAGATTGATAATTTGGATTTTTGAATATTACCAACCGAGTAAATGAATCCTTATATAAGGTACGTCTCGTTTTGTTAAACAACTGTCAAAATTGACTTTTTGAAATGACATTGGATAACTTTTGTATGTCGATCTCGAGCATTAGGATTGTGATACACTATGACCTGACCTAGCTTGATAGACGTTTATTGACCAACATATGTTCTCTAGGTTGAGATCTACGATTATTTGGTAATCCGAGTTTCGATCACATTTTGGTGAACGACTTTATATGCTGCTAAGGTGAGTTTCATTGCTCCCTTTTTAATTGCTTTTGCAATATATATTTTTGGGCTGAGAATACATGCAAATGCTTTATTAACTGTTTACAATATTTATATGCGTGAGTTTCATTGATCCCTTTTTAATTGCTTTTGCAATCTATATTTTTGGGCTGAGAATACATGCACTTTATTTTAAACGCAATGGATACAAGTATATACTAAATTCTACACTGAGTTTGAACCGAAAATCCCTTAGCTTTGGTAACTAGTAACTGCCAGTTATAAGAACTGGTGGGCGCGAGTAGTAGTATATGGATCCATAGGGCTTGATATCCCCATCCGAGCTAGAGCACTAGCCTTTTAACGGATGTATGCTATTTGAGAAGCGTACACGTTGGTTTGCGTGTATTATTAAGATGATTATACAAAGGGTACAAATTATATATACGTTAAAGTTTAGTTACCAGGGTGCTCTGTTACGTAGAATCTATTGACAAACTTTTGATAAACGTTTCTGGATGAAACAACTGAAATCTTGTGATCCACTTTTATATACAGATTATGCGAAACACTAAAACTATGAACTCACCAACCTTTGTGTTGACACTTGTGTAGTGACCCGAACTTTTCCATGTTTATATATATTAATTGAGATTGATATTTACATGATTAAATGTTTCCAACATGTTAAGCAATCAAACTTGTTAAGACTTGATTAATTGAAATATGTTTCATATAGACAATTGACCACCCAAGTTGACCGGCGATTCACGAACGTTAAAACTTGTAAAAACGACATGACGATATATATATGGATATACATATGGTTAAAATGAGATTATGATAAGTAAGTGTCTCCATAAGTATATTAACAATGAGTTATATACATATAAACAAGACTACTAACTTAAGGATTTCGAAACGAGACATATATGTAACGATTATCGTTGTAACGACATTTAATATATCATAATATCATGATAATATAATAATTTAACATCTCATTAGATATAATAAACAATGGGTTAACAACATTAATTGAGATCGTTAACTTAAAGGTTTCAAAACAACACTTACATGTAACGACTAACGATGACTTAACGACTCAGTTAAAATGTATATACATGTAGTGTATTTAGATGTATTAAAATACTTTTGGAAGACTTCAAGACATATATCAAAACACTCATACTTAACGAAAATGGTTACAGTTACTTTCCCATTCTTTTCTTTCATCAAGAATTCTAGTCGTATTCTTACCCGTATTATACACAGCTTCAAAACGTACTTACTATGGGTATATACCAATAGGAACTAGCATGGGATTCCACTCTTGATTATGTCATGTATGACTAATCAATTTTAACTTCTACCATGAGCTAGTCAACTAACTAGAACTTCTTTTAACCCCACTCACCACTCACCAATTACCACTCATCATTCACTCCATTTCACTTCCAATTCTCTTTCTAATTCTCTCTCAACACACACACACACACTATTATGAACGTATTTTTCCAGTAGTTAATCATCATCTTCATCAAAAATCACTTCAAGAATCAAGCTATAATCATCATAGGAAGAACACTTCAAGAACACTTCAAAAATCCCTTCAAGTTTACTAATTTACTTCCAAGCTTTCTAATCCATTCCAAGTAATCATCTAAGATCAAGAAACCTTTGTTATATACAGTAGGTTATCTTTCTTATTCAAGGTAATATTCATATTCAAACTTTGATTCAATTTCTATAACTATAAACTATCTTAATTCGAGTAAAAATCTTACTTGAACTTGTTTTTGTGTCATGATCCTACTTCAAGAACTTTCAAGCCATCCAAGATCCTTTAAAGCTAGATCATTTCTTGTCACTTTCAGTAGGTTTACCTACTAAACTTGAGGTAGTAATGATGTTCATAAAATCATTCGATTCATACATATAAAGCTATCTTATTCGAAGGTTTAAACTTGTAATCACTAGAACATAGTTTAGTTAATTCTAAACTTGTTCGCAAACAAAAGTTAATCCTTCTAACTTGACTTTTAAAATCAACTAAACACATGTTCTATATCTATATGATATGCTAACTTAATGATTTAAAACCTGGAAACACGAAAAACACCGTAAAACCGGATTTACGCCGTCGTAGTAACACCGCGGGCTGTTTTGGGTTAGTTAATTAAAAACTATGATAAACTTTGATTTAAAAGTTGTTATTCTGAGAAAATGATTTTTATTATGAACATGAAACTATATCCAAAAATTATGGTTAAACTCAAAGTGGAAGTATGTTTTCTAAAATGGTCATCTAGACGTCGTTCTTTCGACTGAAATGACTACCTTTACAAAAACGACTTGTAACTTATTTTTCTGACTATAAACCTATAATTTTTCTGTTTAGATTCATAAAATAGAGTTCAATATGAAACCATAGCAATTTGATTCACTCAAAACGGATTTAAAATGAAGAAGTTGTGGGTAAAACAAGATTGGATAATTTTTCTCATTTTAGCTACGTGAAAATTGGTAACAAATCTATTCCAACCATAACTTAATCAACTTGTATTGTATATTATGTAATCTTGAGATACCATAGACACGTATACAATGTTTCGACCTATCATGTCGACACATCTATATATATTTCGGAACAACCATAGACACTCTATATGTGAATGTTGGAGTTAGCTATACAGGGTTGAGGTTGATTCCAAAATATATATAGTTTGAGTTGTGATTAATACTGAGATACGTATACACTGGGTCGTGGATTGATTCAAGATAATATTTATCGATTTATTTCTGTACATCTAACTGTTGACAACTAGTTGTAGGTTACTAAAGAGGACAGCTGACATAATAAACTTAAAACATCAAAATATATTAAAAGTGTTGTAAATATATTTTGAACATACTTTGATATATATGTATATATTGTTATAGGTTCGTGAATCAACCAGTGGCCAAATCTTACTTCCCGACGAAGTAAAAATCTGTGAAAGTGAGTTATAGTCCCACTTTTAAAATCTAATATTTTTGGGATGAGAATACATGCAGGTTTTATAAATGATTTACAAAATAGACACAAGTACGTGAAACTACATTCTATGGTTGAATTGTCGAAATCGAATATGCCCCTTTTTATTAAGTCTGGTAATCTAAGAATTAGGGAACAGACACCCTAATTGACGCGAATCCTAAAGATAGATCTATTGGGCCTAACAAACCCCATCCAAAGTACCGGATGCTTTAGTACTTCGAAATTCATATCATATCCGAAGGGTGTCCCGGAATGATGGGGATATTCTTATATATGCATCTTGTTAATGTCGGTTACCAGGTGTTCACCATATGAATGATTTTTATCTCTATGTATGGGATGTGTATTGAAATATGAAATCTTGTGGTCTATTGTTACGATTTGATATATATAGGTTAAACCTATAACTCACCAACATTTTTGTTGACGTTTAAAGCATGTTTATTCTCAGGTGAATATTAAGAGCTTCCGCTGTTGCATACTAAAATAAGGACAAGATTTGGAGTCCATGTTTGTATGATATTGTGTAAAAACTGCATTCAAGAAACTGATTTCGATGTAACATATTTGTATTGTAAACCATTATGTAATGGTCGTGTGTAAACAGGATATTTTAGATTATCATTATTTGATAATCTATGTAAAGTTTTTTAAACCTTTATTTATGAAATAAAGGTTATGGTTTGTTTTAAAAATGAATGCAGTCTTTGAAAAACGTCTCATATAGAGGTCAAATCCTCGCAACGAAATCAATTAATATGGAACGTTTTTAATCAATAAGAACGGGACATTTCAGTTGGTATCCGAGCGTTGGTCTTAGAGAACCAGAATTTTGCATTAGTGTGTCTTATCGAGTTTGTTAGGATGCATTAGTGAGTCTGGACTTCGACCGTGTTTACTTGAAAAATGATTGCTTAACAAATTTTGTTGGAAACTATATATTTTTAACATGTGAATATTATGTGATATATTAATCTCTTAACGCGTTTGATATTATGTGATAGATGTCTACCTCTAGAACAAGTCCCATTGACTCACCTAATAATAATGAAGAGTCAAATGTAAATTGGAATGATTCGTGGACTGATTCACAAGTTCCCGAAGAGGAACCGGAAGAAGAGTCGGAACCAGAAGAAGAATCGGAACCGGAAGAAGAATCGGAACCGGATGAAGAAATAGAACCGGTGGGGGAAATAATAAAACGGTTAAGTAAAAGAAAATCCTCAACCAACCGACCAAGGTTAATTATGGTCAATGGTGTTTCCGCTAAGGAAGCAAAATATTGGGAGGATTACCAATTCTCCGATGAATCGGATTCTGACGAGAATTCCGATGATGTTATAGAAATTACCCCAACTGAATTTAAAAAGGCAAAAGAAAATAATAAGGGAAAGGGCATAAAAATAGAGAAATCTAATTCCAACCCCGATGAACTTTATATGTATCGTCAACCCCCGAAGTCCTTAAGTTGTAACAATGACCCGGGAACCTCTAAACCACCAGGTTTTTCTAAACCAATGTGGAAAACGACGGCTCGTATTAGGGGAACATCATATATCCCTAGAAACTTGGCAAAACGAACCAAAACCGAAGAAGAAGAAACAAGCGAGTCGGAATAAGATAGTTGTATTCGTGTGGTGTAATATATGTAATATAGTGTGCTTATGCTTTATGATATATGTAAAAATTGCTTGTATTAATAAGTATTTTTTTATGAATCTAACTCTTGTCTATTTTACAGTATAAAAACACAAAATGGATAGACAACCCAATATTTTAAGAGACCTACCCGGAGACATGATTGATGAAATCTTGTCTAGAGTCGGTCAGAATTCTTCGGCACAACTATTTAAGACGAGATCAGTTTGTAAGACATTCGAAGAACGTTCCAAGAATGCCTTGGTTTATAAAAGGCTTTCGTTCGAAAGATGGGGGATATCACATTGGGAAATCCATAAGTTACGATGTGTTTACTTTGACGCATATATTGCGGGGAACCCAAATGCTATTTTACGCAATGGGTTAAGAAATTATTTTGACTCAATATATCCGAATATTGGACTTCGTGATTTAGAAAAAGCGGCTAACATGCAACATAAAGAAGCATGTTATGCTTACGGATTAGTAATGTTCGCTTCTCACCAAAGTGAGAACAAGAACATCGGCCTACAACTATTAAACAAAACGTTCCCACAAGTGACAGAGTCTGTAATTGGGGTAAGAAATGAGGTTTTTAGATTGTTACGGGACTGTTGGACATTACGTAACCCTTGTCCCTTTGACGACGTTACAACATGCTGTCTTATCAACGGCCATAACGGTTATGTTCCACAAGACCAAGGATGGGAAGTAATCCTAGTAAAACCAGAATGCATGACTTGTTTCTGGACGTATGAATTACGTGTCTTTATTGCCTTTGCTGAACGACTTGTGTACTAGCTAGAATTATCTTCACAACCATCTTGTATCAAATTTATTGTGTGCTATATTTCATGTTATATGTAAAATAAGCGGTATTGTAAGTTTGTAAAATATTGTGTAAAAGTTTGAACGCGAAATATTATTATAATCAGTTTTTCATATAGAATTGTAGTAGTTGAATTGTATATTAGCTACTAAGTATGAACTTAACGGGTAGGTACTACCCGAATTTAAACTTATAAAATGCTAATATGAAGAAAAAGCTTTTATAAATGAGTTCATATTATGCTACGAAATACTATTAACTACTCCTAATATTCTGTATGATTAACTTGTTCCATTTGACTATTTTGAAGGAAATGGCACCGACTACTCGACACACCGTGAATATGAATGAAGAGTAATTCCGTACTTTTCTAGCTTCAAACATAGCCGCAGTACAGGCTGCGCTACATACCAACAATAACCTTGGATCTAGCAGTACAGGAAATTGTTTAGGATGCACCTACAATGAATTCACTGCCTGCAAACCTTTGGAATTTGATGGAACCGAAGGACCGATCGGATTGAAACGGTGGACCGAGAAGGTCGAATCGGTGTTTGCCATAAGTAAGTTTACTGAAGAGGACAAAGTGAAGTACGATACGCATACCTTCACAGGTTCTGCGTTAACATGGTGGAATACCTATCTAGAGCAAGTGGGACAAGACGATGCGTACGCACTACCGTGGTCAGTATTCAAGCACTTGATGAACGAGAAGTACCGTCCCAGAACCGAGGTCAATAAGCTCAAGACAGAACTTAGAGGGTTACGAACCCAAGGATTTGATATTACCACGTACGAAAGACGATTCACAGAATTGTGCCTATTGTGTCCGGGAGCATTCGAAGATGAGGAAGAGAAGATCGACGCGTTTGTGAAAGGATTACCGGAAAGAATCCAAGAAGATATAAGTTCACACGAGCCTGCCTCCATACAACAGGCATGTAGAATGTCTCACAAACTAGTGAACCAGATTGAAGAAAGAATTAAAGAACAGACTGCTGAAGAGGCCAATGTGAAGCAAGTCAAAAGAAAGTGGGAGGAAAACGGTGATAAGAATCACCAATACAACAACAACAGCAATTACAACAATAATCGCAACAATTATCCCAACAATCGCAACATCAATCGCAACTACAACAAACGGCCCAACCACAACAACAACAACAACAACAACAACAACAACAACAACAACAGCAGCAACTACAACAATAATCCCAACAACAATAATAACCGCAACAACAACAACAATCAGAAGTAGCTATGCCAAAGGTGTGAAAAGTATCACTCGGGGTTCTGCACCAAATTTTGCAACAAGTGTAAAAGAAATGGTCATAGCGCGGCGAAGTGTGAGGTTTACGGACCAGGGGTTAATAGAACGAAAGGAACAAATGGTGTCGGAACGAGTAATGGCGGAGGAAGTAGTGTCGGAGCAAGTTATGCCAATGTAGTTTGTTATAAATGTGGAAAACCGGGCCACATTATTAGAAATTGCCCGAACCAGGAGAACACGAATGGACAAGGCCACGGAAGAGTTTTCAATATTAATGCGGCAGAGGCACAGGAAGACCCGGAGCTTGTTACGGGTACGTTTCTTATTGACAATAAATCTTCTTACATTTTATTTGATTCGGGTGCGGATAGAAGCTATATGAGTAGAGATTTTTGTGCTAAATTAAGTTGTCCATTGACGCCTTTGGATAGTAAATTTTTACTCGAATTAGCAAATGGTAAATTAATTTCAGCAGATAATATATGTCGGAATCGAGAAATTAAACTGGTTAGCGAAACATTTAAGATTGATTTGATACCAGTAGAGTTAGGGAGTTTTGATGTGATAATCGGTATAGACTGGTTGAAAGAAGTGAAAGCAGAGATCGTTTGTTACAAAAATGCAATTCGCATTATACGAGAAAAAGGAAAACCCTTAATGGTGTACGGAGAAAAGGGCAACATGAAGCTACATCTTATTAGTAATTTGAAGGCACAAAAACTAATAAGAAAAGGTTGCTATGCTGTTCTAGCACACGTCGAAAAAGTACAAACTGAAGAAAAGAGCATCAATGATGTTCCCATTGCAAAAGAATTTCCCGATGTATTTCCGAAAGAATTACCGGGATTACCCCCACATCGATCCGTTGAATTTCAAATAGATCTTGTACCAGGAGCTGCACCAATAGCTCGTGCTCCTTACAGACTCGCACCCAGCGAGATGAAAGAACTACAAAGCCAATTACAAGAACTTTTAGAGCATGGTTTCATTCGACCAAGCACATCACTGTGGGGAGCTCCTGTTTTGTTTGTCAAGAAGAAAGATGGTACATTCAGGTTGTGTATCGACTACCGAGAGTTGAACAAACTTAACATCAAGAACCGCTACCCACTACCGAGAATTGACGACTTATTTGATCAACTACAAGGCTCGTCTGTTTATTCAAAGATTGACTTACGTTCCGGGTATCATCAAATGCGGGTGAAAGAAGATGATATTCCAAAGACTGCTTTCAGAACACGTTACGGTCATTACGAGTTTATGGTCATGCCGTTTAGTTTAACTAATGCACCAGCTGTGTTCATGGACCTTATGAACCGAGTGTGTGGACCATACCTTGACAAGTTTGTCATTATTTTCATTGATGACATACTTATTTACTCAAAGAATGACCAAGAACACGGTGAACATTTGAGAAAGGTGTTAGAAGTATTGAGGAAGGAAGAATTGTACGCTAAGTTTTCAAAGTGTGCATTTTGGTTGGAAGAAGTTCAATTCCTCGGTCACATAGTGAACAAAGAAGGTATTAAGGTGGATCTGGCAAAGATAGAAACTGTTGAAAAGTGGGAAACCCCGAAAACTCCGAAACACATACACCAGTTTTTAGGACTAGCTGGTTACTACAGAAGGTTCATCCAAGACTTTTCCAGAATAGCAAAACCCTTGACTGCATTAACGCATAAAGGGAAGAAATTTGAATGGAATGATGAACAAGAGAAAGCGTTTCAGTTATTGAAGAAAAAGCTAACTACGGCACCTATATTGTCATTGCCTGAAGGGAATGATGATTTTGTGATTTATTGTGATGCATCAAAGCAAGGTCTCGGTTGTGTATTAATGCAACGAACGAAGGTGATTGCTTATGCGTCTAGACAATTGAAGATTCACGAACAAAATTATACGACGCATGATTTGGAATTAGGCGCGGTTGTTTTTGCATTAAAGACTTGGAGGCACTACTTATATGGGGTCAAAAGTATTATATATACCGACCACAAAAGTCTTCAACACATATTTAATCAGAAACAACTGAATATGAGGCAGCGTAGGTGGATTGAATTATTGAATGATTATAACTTTGAGATTCGTTATCACCCGGGGAAGGCAAATGTGGTAGCTGATGCCTTGAGCAGGAAGGACAGAGAACCCATTCGAGTAAAATCTATGAATATAATAATTCATAATAACCTTACTACTCAAATAAAGGAGGCGCAACAAGGAGTTTTAAAAGAAGGAAATTTAAAGGATGAAATACCCAAAGGATCGGAGCAGCATCTTAATATTCAGGAAGACGGAACCCGGTATAGGGCTGAAAGGATTTGGGTACCAAAATTTAGAGATATGAGAGAAATGGTACTTAGAGAAGCTCATAAAACCAGATACCCAATACATCCTGGAACGGGGAAGATGTACAAGGATCTCAAGAAACATTTTTGGTGGCCGGGTATGAAAGCCGATGTTGCTAAATACGTAGGAGAATGTTTGACGTGTTCTAAGGTCAAAGCTAAGCATCAGAAATCATCAGGTCTACTTCAACAACCCGAAATCCCAGAATGGAAATGGGAAAACATTAC
This sequence comes from Rutidosis leptorrhynchoides, assembly GCF_046630445.1. NCBI lineage: Eukaryota > Viridiplantae > Streptophyta > Magnoliopsida > Asterales > Asteraceae > Rutidosis > Rutidosis leptorrhynchoides. The sequence goes on from NC_092336.1 coordinate 507,903,657, forward strand.
CATGGATTTCATCACTAAATTGCCAAGGACTGCAAGTGGTTTTGATACTATTTGGGTAATAGTTGATCGTCTCACCAAATCAGCACACTTCCTGCCAATAAGAGAAGATGACAAGATGGAGAAGTTAGCACGACTGTATTTGAAGGAAGTCGTCTCCAGACATGGAATACCAATCTCTATTATCTCTGATAGGGATGGCAGATTTATTTCAAGATTCTGGCAGACATTACAGCAAGCATTAGGAACTCGTCTAGACATGAGTACTGCCTATCATCCACAAACTGATGGGCAGAGCGAAAGGACGATACAAACGCTTGAAGACATCCTACGAGCATGTGTTATTGATTTCGGAAACAGTTGGGATCGACATCTACCGTTAGCAGAATTTTCCTACAACAACAGCTACCATTCAAGCATTGAGATGGCGTCGTTTGAAGCACTTTATGGTAGAAAGTGCAGGTCTCCGATTTGTTGGAGTGAAATGGGGGATAGACAGATTACGGGTCCGGAGATTATACAAGAAACTACCGAGAAGATCATCCAAATTCAACAACGATTGAAAACCGCCCAAAGTCGACAAAAGAGCTACGCTGACATTAAAAGAAAAGATATAGAATTTGAAATTGGAGAGTTGGTCATGCTTAAAGTTGCACCTTGGAAAGGCGTTGTTCGATTTGGAAAACGAGGGAAATTAAATCCAAGGTATATTGGACCATTCAAGATTATTGATCGTGTCGGACCAGTAGCTTACCGACTTGAGTTACCTCAACAACTCGCGGCTGTACATAACACTTTCCACGTCTCGAATTTGAAGAAATGTTTTGCTAAAGAAGATCTCACTATTCCGTTAGATGAAATCCAAATCAACGAAAAACTTCAATTCATCGAAGAACCCGTCGAAATAATGGATCGTGAGGTTAAAAGACTTAAGCAAAACAAGATACCAATTGTTAAGGTTCGATGGAATGCTCGTAGAGGACCCGAGTTCACCTGGGAGCGTGAAGATCAGATGAAGAAGAAATACCCGCATCTATTTCCAGAAGATTCGTCAACACCTTCAACAGCTTAAAATTTCGGGACGAAATTTATTTAACGGGTAGGTACTGTAGTGACCCGAACTTTTCCATGTTTATATATATTAATTGAGATTGATATTTACATGATTAAATGTTTCCAACATGTTAAGCAATCAAACTTGTTAAGACTTGATTAATTGAAATATGTTTCATATAGACAATTGACCACCCAAGTTGACCGGCGATTCACGAACGTTAAAACTTGTAAAAACGACATGACGATATATATATGGATATACATATGGTTAACATGAGATTATGATAAGTAAGTGTCTCCATAAGTATAATAACAATGAGTTATATACATATAAACAAGACTACTAACTTAAGGATTTCGAAACGAGACATATATGTAACGATTATCGTTGTAACGACATTGAAATGTATATATATCATATTAAGATATATTAATATATCATAATATCATGATAATATAATAATTTAACATCTCATTAGATATAATAAACAATGGGTTAACAACATTAATTGAGATCGTTAACTTAAAGGTTTCAAAACAACACTTACATGTAACGACTAACGATGACTTAACGACTCAGTTAAAATGTATATACATGTAGTGTATTTAGATGTATTAAAATAATTTTGGAAGACTTCAAGACATATATCAAAACACTCATACTTAACGAAAATGGTTACAGTTACTTTCCCATTCTTTTCTTTCATCAAGAATTCTAGTCGTATTCTTACCCGTATTATACACAGCTTCAAAACGTACTTACTATGGGTATATACCAATAGGAACTAGCATGGGATTCCACTCTTGATTATGTCATGTATGACTAATCAATTTTAACTTCTACCATGAGCTAGTCAACTAACTAGAACTCCTTTTAACCCCACTCACCACTCACCAATTACCACTCATCATTCACTCCATTTCACTTCCAATTCTCTTTCTAATTCTCTCTCAACACACACACACTATTATGAACGTATTTTTCCAGTAGTTAATCATCATCTTCATCAAAAATCACTTCAAGAATCAAGCTATAATCATCATAGGAAGAACACTTCAAGAACACTTCAAAAATCCCTTCAAGTTTACTAATTTACTTCCAAGCTTTCTAATCCATTCCAAGTAATCATCTAAGATCAAGAAACCTTTGTTATATACAGTAGGTTATCTTTCTTATTCAAGGTAATATTCATATTCAAACTTTGATTCAATTTCTATAACTATAAACTATCTTAATTCGAGAAAAAATCTTACTTGAACTTGTTTTTGTGTCATGATCCTACTTCAAGAACTTTCAAGCCATCAAAGATCCTTTGAAGCTAGATCATTTCTTGTCACTTTCAGTAGGTTTACCTACTAAACTTGAGGTATTAATGATGTTCATAACATCATTCGATTCATATATATAAAACTATCTTATTCGAAGGTTTAAACTCGTAATAACTAGAACATAGTTTAGTTAATTCTAAACTTGTTCGCAAACAAAAGTTAATCCTTCTAACTTGACTTTTAAAATTAACTAAACACATGTTCTATATCTATATGATATGCTAACTTAATGATTTAAAACCTGGAAACACGAAAAACACCGTAAAACCGGATTTACGCCGTCGTAGTAACACCGCGGGCTGTTTTGGGTTAGTTAATTAAAAACTATGATAAACTTTGATTTAAAAGTTTTTATTCTGAGAAAATGATTTTTATTATGAACATGAAACTATATCCAATAATTATGGTTAAACTCAAAGTGGAAGTATGTTTTCTAAAATGGTCATCTAGACGTCGTTCTTTCGACTGAAATGACTACCTTTACAAAAACGACTTGTAACTTATTTTTCCGACTATAAACCTATACTTTTTCTGTTTAGATTCATAAAATAGAGTTCAATATGAAACCATAGCAATTTGATTCACTCAAAACGGATTTAAAATGAAGAAGTTATGGGTAAAACAAGATTGGATAATTTTTCTCATTTTAGCTACGTGAAAATTGGTAACAAATCTATTCCAACCATAACTTAATCAACTTGTATTGTATATTATGTAATCTTGAGATACCATAGACACGTATACAATGTTTCGACCTATCATGTCGACACATCTATATATATTTCGGAACAACCATAGACACTCTATATGTGAATGTTGGAGTTAGCTATACAGGGTTGAGGTTGATTCCAAAATATATATAGTTTGAGTTGTGATCAATACTGAGATACGTATACACTGGGTCGTGGATTGATTCAAGATAATATTTATCGATTTATTTCTGTACATCTAACTGTGGACAACTAGTTGTAGGTTACTAACGAGGACAGCTGACTTAATAAACTTAAAACATCAAAATATATTAAAAGTGTTGTAAATATATTTTGAACATACTTTAATATATATGTATATATTGTTATAGGTTCGTGAATCAACAGTGACCAAGTCTTACTTCTCGACGAAGTAAAAAAAATCTGTGAAAGTGAGTTATAGTCCCACTTTTAAAATCTAATATTTTTGGGATGAGAATACATGCAGGTTTTATAAATGATTTACAAAATAGACACAAGTACGTGAAACTACATTCTATGGTTGAATTATCGAAATCGAATATGCCCCTTTTTATTAAGTCTGGTAATCTAAGAATTAGGGAATAGACACCCTAATTGACGCGAATCCTAAAGATAGATCTATTGGGCCTAACAAACCCCATCCAAAGTACCGGATGCTTTAGTACTTCGAAATTTATATCATATCCGAAGGGTGTCCCGGAATGATGGGGATATTCTTATATATGCATCTTGTTAATGTCGGTTACCAGGTGTTCACCATATGAATGATTTTTATCTCTATGTATGGGATGTGTATTGAAATATGAAATCTTGTGGTCTATTGTTACGATTTGATATATATAGGTTAAACCTATAACTCACCAACATTTTTGTTGACGTTTAAAGCATGTTTATTCTCAGGTGAATATTAAGAGCTTCCGCTGTTGCATACTAAAATAAGGACAAGATTTGGAGTCCATGTTTGTATGATATTGTGTAAAAACTGCATTCAAGAAACTGATTTCGATGTAACATATTTGTATTGTAAACCATTATGTAATGGTCGTGTGTAAACAGGATATTTTAGATTATCATTATTTGATAATCTACGTAAAGCTTTTTAAACCTTTATTTATGAAATAAAGGTTATGGTTTATTTTCAAAATGAATGCAGTCTTTGAAAAACGTCTCATATAGAGGTCAAAACCTCGCAACAAAATCAATTAATATGGAACATTTTTAATCAATAAGAACGGGACATTTCAACTTGTTAGCATGTTTATTCTCAGGTTTCCTAGAAGTCTTCCGTTGTTTGCTTATATGTTAGACAAGCTATGTGCATGGAGTCGTACATGGCATATTTTTCAAGGAAGCGTTGCTTTCACCAAATCATCACCATGTATCTTATTTTGACTGCATTATCAACTGAAGTACTATTGTAAACTATTATTTACAGTAATTGTCTATATGTAGAAATCATCAGATGTCGAAAACCTTTGATTTAAACAATCATTTATGGTGTGCCTTTTCAAAAGAATGCAATGTTTACAAAACGTATCATATAGAGGTCAAATACCTCGCAATGAAATCGATGAATGACGTGTTCGTCCATATGGATTTGGAGCGATCGTCACAGAGTGATAAGGCCATTGGAAGAATATTATGAAGTTTTCACGGTGTATTTCTGAGTGAGTGATGGAAGTTTTGGTTGAATGGAATTGTGAAGTACGGATGTTGCATGATGATGCGTTAGTGTACGAAGCAAGAAATTCGAATGCGTGATTACTACATGTGTGACTCCGCGTAGGAAGCGAAAATGTTCGAGTGAGAAGTTTTTGACTTCTAGCGTAGATGCGGATCACGAGGGCGTGATCCAATGTAAGTGGGGGAGAGTTGTAACATCCATTTTCAGTTACGTGTTATTTCGAACGACATTCGAAATACGAGGCATATAAGCATATATTTGGATCCCAAATAAAGTTAGATTTGATGTTCTAAAACCTTACCATTGGATAGTAAATCTCATTATGTTTCCAACGATATTTGATTCATAAAAAACGGAGCTACGGTTTGAAAGTTACAACCAAAACAAGTTCAGAAAATTGATTCAGTTAATCTGGACGCCGTCCAACCTTTTTGGACGCCGTCCAAAAGGCCTGATGGGCCAGCTGTGATATTTTGAAGTTTTTAAAAGAGGGTATTTGGGTCTTTTCACTTGGGGGTCGTTTGGGCCATCAAAACTGATCTAAACTCACCCTTATCCTCATTTTCACCCACAAATGTAGTGACCCGAACTTTTCCATATTTATATATATTAATTGAGATTGATATTTACATGATTAAATGTTTCCAGTATGTTAAGAAATCAAACTTGTTAAGACTTGATTAATTGAAATATGTTTCATATAGACAATTGACCACCCAAGTTGACCGGTGATTCACGAACGTTAAAACTTGTAAAAACTATATGATGACATATATATGGATATATATATATATATAGTTAACATGATACTATGATAAGTAAACATATCATTAAGTATATTAACAATGAACTACATATGTAAAAACAAGACTACTAACTTAATGATTTTTAAACGAGACATATATGTAACGATTATCGTTGTAAAGACATTTAATGTATATATATCATATTGAGAGATATTCATACATGATAATATCATGATAATATAATAATTTAAAATCTCATTTGATATTATAAACATTGGGTTAACAACATTTAACAAGATCGTTAACCTAAAGGTTTCAAAACAACACTTACATGTAACGACTAACGATGACTTAACGACTCAGTTAAAATGTATATACATGTAGTGTTTTAATATGTATTTATACACTTTTGAAAGACTTCAATACACTTATCAAAATACTTCTACTTAACAAAAATGCTTACAATTACATCCTCGTTCAGTTTCATCAACAATTCTACTCGTATGCACCCGTATTCGTACTCGTACAATACACAGCTTTTAGATGTATGTACTATTGGTATATACACTCCAATGATCAGCTCTTAGCAGCCCATGTGAGTCACCTAACACATGTGGGAACCATCATTTGGCAACTAGCATGAAATATCTCATAAAATTACAAAAATATGAGTAATCATTCATGACTTATTTACATGAAAACAAAATTACATATCCTTTATATCTAATCCATACACCAACGACCAAAAACACCTACAAACACTTTCATTCTTCAATTTTCTTCATCTAATTGATCTCTCTCAAGTTCTATCTTCAAGTTCTAAGTGTTCTTCATAAATTCTACAAGTTCTAGTTACATAAAATCAAGAATACTTTCAAGTTTGCTAGCTCACTTCCAATCTTGTAAGGTGATCATCCAACCTCAAGAAATCTTTGTTTCTTACAGTAGGTTATCATTCTAATACAAGGTAATAATCATATTCAATCTTTGGTTCAATTTCTATAACTATAACAATCTTATTTCAAGTGATGATCTTACTTGAACTTGTTTTCGTGTCATGATTCTGCTTCAAGAACTTCAAGCCATCCAAGGATCCGTTGAAGCTATATCCCTAGAAACTTGGCAAAACGAACCAAAACCAAAGAAGAAGAAACAAGCGAGTCGGAATAAAATAGTTTTATTCGTGTGGTGTAATATATGTAATATAGTGTGCTTATGTTTTATGATATATGTAAAAATTGCTTGTATTAATAAGTATTTTTTTTTATGAATCTAACTCTTGTCTATTTTACAGTATAAAAACACAAAATGGATAGACAACCCAATATTTTAAGAGACCTACCCGGAGACATGATTGATGAAATCTTGTCTAGAGTCGGTCAGAATTCTTCGGCACAACTATTTAAGGCGAGATCAGTTTGTAAGACATTCGAAGAACGTTCCAAGAATGCCTTGGTTTATAAAAGGCTTTCGTTCGAAAGATGGGGGATATCACATTGGGAAATCCATAAGTTACGATGTGTTTACTTTGACGCATATATTGCGGGGAACCCAAATGCTATTTTACGCAATGGGTTAAGAAATTATTTTGACTCAATATATCCGAATATTGGACTTCGTGATTTAGAAAAAGCGGCTAACATGCAACATAAAGAAGCATGTTATGCTTACGGATTAGTAATGTTCGCTTCTCACCAAAGTGAGAACAAGAACATCGGGCTACAACTATTAAACAAAACGTTCCCACAAGTGACGGAGTCGGTAATTGGGGTAAGAAATGAGGTTTTTAGATTGTTACGGGACTGTTGGACATTACGTAACCCTCGTCCCTTTGACGACGTTACAACACGCTGTCTTATCAACTGCCATAACAGTTATGTTCCACAAGACCAAGGATGGGAAGTAATCCTAGTAAAACCAGAATGCATGACTTGTTTCTGGACGTATGAATTACGTGTCTTTATTGCCTTTGCTGAACGCCTTGTGTACTAGCTAGAATTATCTTCACAACCATCTTGTATCAAATTTATTGTGTGCTATATTTCATGCTATATGTAGAATAAGCGGTATTGTAAGTTTGTAAAATATTGTGTAAAAGTTTGAACGCGAAATATTATTATAATCAGTTTTTCATATAGAATTGTAGTAGTTGAATTGTATATTAGCTACTAAGTATGAACTTAACGGGTAGGTACTACCCGAATTTAAACTTATAAAACGCTAATATGAAGAAAAAGCTTTTATAAATGAGTTCATATTATGCTACGAAATACTATTAACTACTCTTAATATTCTGTATGATTAACTTGTTCCATTTGACTATTTTGAAGGAAATGGCACCGACTACTCGACACACCGTGAATATGAATGAAGAGGAATTCCGTACTTTTCTAGCTTCAAACATAGCCGCAGTACAGGCAGCCCTACATACCAACAATAACCTTGGATCTAGCAGTACAGGAAATCGTGTAGGATGCACCTACAAAGAATTTACTGCCTGCAAACCTTTGGAATTTGATGGAACTGAAGGACCGATCGGATTGAAACTGTGGACCGAGAAGGTCGAATCGGTGTTTGCCATAAGTAAGTGTACTGAAGAGGACAAAGTGAAGTACGATACGCATACCTTCACAGGTTCTGCGTTAACATGGTGGAATACCTATCTAGAGCAAGTGGGACAAGACGATGCGTACGCACTACCGTGGTCAGCATTCAAGCACTTGATGAACGAGAAGTACCGTCCCAGAACCGAGGTCAATAAGCTCAAGACAGAACTTAGAGGGTTACGAACCCAAGGATTGGATATTACCACGTACGAAAGACGATTCACAGAATTGTGCCTATTGTGTCCGAGAGCATTCGAAGATGAGGAAGAGAAGATCGACGCGTTTGTGAAAGGATTACCGGAAAGAATCCAAGAAGATATAAGTTCACACGAGCCCGCCTCCATACAACAGGCATGTAGAATGGCTCACAAACTAGTGAACCAGATTGAAGAAAGAATTAAAGAACAGACTGCTGAAGAGGCCAATGTGAAGCAAGTCAAAAGAAAGTGGGAGGAAAACGGTGATAAGAATCATCAATACAACAAGAACAGCAATTACAACAATAATCGCAACAATTATCCCAACAATCGCAACATCAATCGCAACTACAACAAACGGCCCAACAACAACAACAACAACAACAACAACAACAAAAGCAGCAACTACAACAATCATCCCAACAACAATAATAACCGCAACAACAACAACAATCAGAAGCAGCTATGCCAAAGGTGTGAAAAGTATCACTCGGGGTTCTGCACCAAATTTTGCAACAAGTGTAAAAGAAATGGTCATAGCGCGGCGAAGTGTGAGGTCTACGGACCAGGGGTTAATAGAACGAAAGGAACAAATGGTGTCGGAACGAGTAATGGCAGAGCAAGTAGTGTCGGAGCAAGTTATGCCAATGTAGTTTGTTATAAATGTGGAAAATCGGGCCACATTATTAGAAATTGCCCGAACCAGGAGAACACGAATGGACAAGGCCGCGGAAGAGTTTTCAATATTAATGCGGCAGAGGCACAGGAAGACCCGGAGCTTGTTACGGTTACGTTTCTTATTGACAATAAATCTGCTTACGTTTTATTTGATTCGGGTGCGGATAGAAGCTATATGAGTACAGATTTTTGTGCTAAATTAAGTTGTCCATTGACGCCTTTGGATAGTAAATTTTTACTCGAATTAGCAAATGGTAAATTAATTTCAGCAGATAATATATGTCGGAATCGAGAAATTAAACTGGTTAGCGAAACATTTAAGATTGATTTGATACCAGTAGAGTTAGGGAGTTTTGATTTGATAATCGGTATGGACTGGTTGAAAGAAGTGAAAGCAGAGATCGTTTGTTACAAAAATGTAATTCGCATTATACGAGAAAAAGGAAAACCCTTAATGGTGTACGGAGAAAAGGGCAACACGAAGCTACATCTTATTAGTAATTTGAAGGCACAAAAACTAATAAGAAAAGGTTGCTATGCTGTTCTAGCACACGTCGAGAAAGTACAAACTGAAGAAAAGAGCATCAATGATGTTCCCATTGCAAAAGAATTTCCCGATGTATTTCCGAAAGAATTACCGGGATTACCCCCACATCGATCCGTTGAATTTCAAATAGATCTTGTACCAAGAGCTGCACCAATAGCTCGTGCTCCTTACAGACTCGCACCCAGCGAGATGAAAGAACTGCAAAGCCAATTACAAGAACTTTTAGAGCGTGGTTTCATTCGACCAAGCACATCACTGTGGGGAGCTCCTGTTTTGTTTGTCAAGAAGAAAGATGGTACATTCAGGTTGTGTATCGACTACCGAGAGTTGAACAAACTTACCATCAAGAACCGCTACCCACTACCGAGAATCGACGACTTATTTGATCAACTACAAGGCTCGTCTGTTTATTCAAAGATTGACTTACGTTCCGGGTATCATCAAATGCGGGTGAAAGAAGATGATATTCCAAAGACTGCTTTCAGAACACGTTACGATCATTACGAGTTTATGGTCATGCCGTTTGGTTTAACTAATGCACCAGCTGTGTTCATGGACCTTATGAACCGAGTGTGTGGACCATACCTTGACAAGTTTGTCATTGTTTTCATTGATGACATACTTATTTACTCAAAGAATGACCAAGAACACGGTGAACATTTGAGAAAGGTGTTAGAAGTATTGAGGAAGGAAGAATTGTACGCTAAGTTTTCAAAGTGTGCATTTTGGTTGGAAGAAGTTCAATTCCTCGGTCACATAGTGAACAAAGAAGGTATTAAGGTGGATCCGGCAAAGATAGAAACTGTTGAAAAGTGGGAAACCCCGAAAACTCCGAAACACATACGCCAGTTTTTAGGACTAGCTGGTTACTACAGAAGGTTCATCCAAGACTTTTCCAGAATAGCAAAACCCTTGACTGCATTAACGCATAAAGGGAAGAAATTTGAATGGAATGATGAACAAGAGAAAGCATTTCAGTTATTGAAGAAAAAGCTAACTACGGCACCTATATTGTCATTGCCTGAAGGGAATGATGATTTTGTAATTTATTGTGACGCATCAAAGCAAGGTCTCGGTTGTGTATTAATGCAACGAATGAAGGTGATTGCTTATGCGTCTAGACAATTGAAGATTCACGAACAAAATTATACGATGCATGATTTGGAATTAGGCGCGGTTGTTTTTGCATTAAAGACTTGGAGGCACTACTTTTATGGGGTCAAAAGTATTATATATACCGACCACAAAAGTCTTCAACACATATTTAATCAGAAACAACTGAATATGAGGCAGCGTAGGTGGATTGAATTGTTGAATGATTACGACTTTGAGATTCGTTACCACCCAGGGAAGGCAAATGTGGTAGCCGATGCCTTGAGCAGGAAGGACAGAGAACCCATTCGAGTAAAATCTATGAATATAATGATTCATAATAACCTTACTACTCAAATAAAGGAGGCGCAACAAGGAGTTTTAAAAGAGGGAAATTTAAAGGATGAAATACTCAAAGGATCGGAGAAGCGTCTTAATATTCGGGAAGACGGAACCCGGTATAGGGCTGAAAGGATTTGGGTACCAAAATTTAGAGATATGAGAGAAATGGTACTTAGAGAAGCTCATAAAACCAGATACTCAATACATCCTGGAACGGGGAAGATGTACAAGGATCTCAATAAACATTTTTGGTGGCCGGGTATGAAAGCCGATGTTGCTAAATACGTAGGAGAATGTTTGACGTATTCTAAGGTCAAAGCTGAGCATCAGAAACCATCAGGTCTACTTCAACAACCCGAAATCCCGGAATGGAAATGGGAAAACATTACCATGGATTTCATCACTAAATTTCCAAGGACTGCAAGTGGTTTTGATACTATTTGGGTAATAGTTGATCGTCTCACCAAATCAGCACACTTCCTGCCAATAAGAGAAGATGACAAGATGGAGAAGTTAGCACGACTGTATTTGAAGGAAGTCGTCTCTAGACATGGAATACCAATCTCTATTATCTCTGATAGGGATGGCAGATTTATTTCAAGATTCTGGCAGACATTACAGCAAGCATTAGGAACTCGTCTAGACATGAGTACTGCCTATCATCCACAAACTGATGGGCAGAGTGAAAGGACGATACAAACGCTTGAAGACATGCTACGATCATGTGTTATTGATTTCGGAAACAGTTGGGATCGACATCTACCATTAGCAGAATTTTCCTACAACAACAGCTACCATTCAAGCATTGAGATGGCGCCGTTTGAAGCACTTTATGGTAGAAAGTGCAGGTCTCCGATTTGTTGGAGTGAAGTGGGGGATAGACAGATTACGGGTTCCGAGATTATACAAGAAACTACCGAGAAGATCATCCAAATTCAACAACGGTTGAAAACCGCCCAAAGTCGACAAAAGAGCTACGCTGACATTAAAAGAAAAGATATAGAATTTGAAATTGGAGAGATGGTCATGCTTAAAGTCGCACCTTGGAAAGGCGTTGTTCTATTTGGTAAACGAGGGAAATTAAATCTAAGGTATATTGGACCATTCAAGATTATTGATCGTGTCGGACCAGTAGCTTACCGACTTGAGTTACCTCAACAACTCGCGGCTGTACATAACACTTTCCACGTCTCGAATTTGAAGAAATATTTTGCTAAAGAAGATCTCACTATTCCGTTAGATGAAATCCAAATCAACGAAAAACTCCAATTCATCGAAGAACCCGTCGAAATAATGGATCGTGAGGTTAAAAGACTTAAGCAAAACAAGATACCAATTGTTAAGGTTCGATGGAATGCTTGTAGAGGACCCGAGTTCACCTGGGAGCGTGAAGATCAGATGAAGAAGAAAAACCCGCATCTATTTCCAGAAGATTCGTCAACACCTTCAACAGCTTAAAATTTCGGGACAAAATTTATTTAACGGGTAGGTACTGTAGTGACCCAAACTTTTCCATGTTTATATATATTAATTGAGATTGATATTTACATGATTAAATGTTTCCAACATGTTAAGAAATCAAACTTGTTAAGACTTGATTAATTGAAATATGTTTCATATAGACAATTGACCACCCAAGTTGACCGGTGATTCACGAACGTTAAAACTTGTAAAAACTATATGATGACATATATATGGATATATATATAGTTAACATGATACTATGATAAGTAAACATATCATTAAGTATATTAACAATGAACTACATATGTAAAAACAAGACTACTAACTTAATGATTTTTAAACGAGACATATATGTAACGATTATCGTTGTAAAGATATTTAATGTATATATATCATATTAAGAGATATTCATACATGATAATATCATGATAATATAATAATTTAAAATCTTATTTGATATTATAAACATTGGGTTAACAACATTTAACAAGATCGTTAACCTAAAGGTTTCAAAACAACACTTACATGTAACGACTAACGATGACTTAACGACTCAGTTAAAATGTATATACATGTAGTGTTTTAATATGTATTTATACACTTTTGAAAGACTTCAATACACTTATCAAAATATTTCTACTTAACAAAAATGCTTACAATTACATCCTTGTTCAGTTTCATCAACAATTCTACTCGTATGCACCCGTATTCGTACTCGTACAATACACAGCTTTTAGATGTATGTACTATTGGTATATACACTCCAATGATTAGCTCTTAGCAGCCAATGTGAGTCACCTAACATATGTGGGAACCATCATTTGGCAACTAGCATGAAATATCTCATAAAATTTCAAAAATATGAGTAATCATTCATGACTTATTTACATGAAAACAAAATTACATATCCTTTATATCTAATCCATACACCAACGACCAAAAACACCTACAAACACTTTCATTCTTCAATTTTCTTCATCTAATTGATCTCTCTCAAGTTCTATCTTCAAGTTCTAAGTGTTCTTCATAAATTCTACAAGTTCTAGTTACATAAAATCAAGAATACTTTCAAGTTTGCTAGCTCACTTCCAATCTTGTAAGGTGATCATCCAACCTCAAGAAATCTTTGTTTCTTATAGTAGGTTATCATTCTAATACAAGGTAATAATCATATTCAAACTTTGGTTCAATTTCTATAACTATAACAATCTTATTTCAAGTGATGATCTTACTTGAACTTGTTTTCGTGTCATGATTCTGCTTGAAGAACTTCGAGCCATCCAAGGATCCGTTGAAGCTAGATCCATTTTTCTCTTTTCCAGTAGGTTTATCCAAGGAACTTAAGGTAGTAATGATGTTCATAACATCATTCGATTCATACATATAAAGCTATCTTATTCGAAGGTTTAAACTTGTAATCACTAGAACATAGTTTAGTTAATTCTAAACTTGTTCACAAACAAAAGTTAATCCTTCTAACTTGACTTTTAAAATCAACTAAACACATGTTCTATATCTATACGATATGCTAACTTAATGATTTAAAACCTGGAAACACGAAAAACACCGTAAAACCGGATTTACGCCGTCGTAGTAACACCGCGGGCTGTTTTGGGTTAGTTAATTAAAAACTATGATAAACTTTGATTTAAAAGTTGTTATTCTGAGAAAATGATTTTTATTATGAACATGAAACTATATCCAAAAATTATGGTTAAACTCAAAGTGGAAGTATGTTTTCTAAAATGGTCATCTAGACGTCGTTCTTTCGACTGAAATGACTACCTTTACAAAAACGACTTGTAACTTATTTTTATGACTATAAACCTATACATTTTCTGTTTAGATTCATAAAATAGAGTTCAATATGAAACCATAGCAATTTGATTCACTCAAAACGGATTTAAAATGAAGAAGTTATGGGTAAAACAAGATTGGATAATTTTTCTCATTTTAGCTACGTGAAAATTGGTAACAAATCTATTCCAACCATAACTTAATCAACTTGTATTGTATATTATGTAATCTTGAGATACCATAGACACGTATACAATGTTTCGACCTATCATGTCGACACATCTATATATATTTCGGAACAACCATAGACACTCTATATGTGAATGTTGGAGTTAGCTATACAGGGTTGAGGTTGATTCCAAAATATATATAGTTTGAGTTGTGATCAATACTGAGATACGTATACACTGGGTCGTGGATTGATTCAAGATAATATTTATCGATTTATTTCTGTACATCTAACTGTTGACAACTAGTTGTAGGTTACTAAAGAGGACAGCTGACTTAATAAACTTTAAACATCAAAATATATTAAAAGTGTTGTAAATATATTTTGAACATACTTTGATATATATGTATATATTGTTATAGGTTCGTGAATCAACCAGTGGCCAAATCTTACTTCCCGACGAAGTAAAAATCTGTGAAAGTGAGTTATAGTCCCACTTTTAAAATCTAATATTTTTGGGATGAGAATACATGCAGGTTTTATAAATGATTTACAAAATAGACACAAGTACGTGAAACTACATTCTATGGTTGAATTATCGAAATCGAATATGCCCCTTTTTATTAAGTCTGGTAATCTAAGAATTAGGGAACAGACACCCTAATTGACGCGAATCCTAAAGATAGATCTATTGGGCCTAACAAACCCCATCCAAAGTACCGGATGCTTTAGTACTTTGAAATTTATATCATATCCGAAGGGTGTCCCGGAATGATGGGGATATTCTTATATATGCATCTTGTTAATGTCGGTTACCAGGTGTTCACCATATGAATGATTTTTATCTCTATGTATGGGATGTGTATTGAAATATGAAATCTTGTGGTCTATTATTATGATTTGATATATATAGGTTAAACCTATAACTCACCAACATTTTTGTTGACGTTTTAAGCATGTTTATTCTCAGGTGATTATTAAGAGCTTCCGCTGTCGCATACTTAAATAAGGACGAGATTTGGAGTCCATGCTTGTATGATATTGTGTAAAAACTGCATTCAAGAAACTTATTTTGTTGTAACATATTTGTATTGTAAACCATTATGTAATGGTTGTGTGTAAACAGGATATTTTAGATTATCATTATTTGATAATCTACGTAAAGCTTTTTAAACCTTTATTGATGAAATAAAGGTTATGGTTTGTTTTAAAATGAATGCAGTCTTTGAAAAACGTCTCATATAGAGGTCAAAACCTCGCAACGAAATCAATTAATATGGAACGTTTTTAATCAATAAGAACGGGACATTTCAACAAACACTCCCAACCAAACCCTAGAGAGAGAAAAGTTTTTAGAGAGAGAGAGAGCTTGGTTTGGGGAAGAAGAAGGGTGAATCGGGTCGAGTCGCGAGTGTTAAAGTTGTTCATCTCGTTCACGGCTACGTTGTGGTAGTGTTGGTAAGTTCTAAATCCGAATTTCATTGTTAAGATTATTGTTTGAGTTAGAGTTTGTGTTAGTTAGAGTTATAAACCCATTTATTGTGAAATTTGAGGGTTTTGGGTAAGATTCATGTAAGTAAGCCTAAATGGGTGACTTAGGGTTTCAATTGATGAAATTGTTAGTTTGGACCTTGCATGTGTTGGTTAAACCTTAGAACACTTGTGTTGACTTGATTTTTGGGTGTAAACCCTAAGTTAGGTCAAAATGGGTCAAATGGGTACTTTGGGTCAAGTAAGCTTGATTCGGTGTCAAATTAAGTTTTGAGTCGAGTTTTGGTGAATCAAGTATGTAAATACTTGATTTAGGTGTTAATTGATGTTTTGAAAATATAACCACTAGTCGTTAGTGATTAACGGGCGTTTTATGACTTTGGTCAAAATGAGTAATTTGAATTAGGTCAAATTTGAGGATGACACTAATTTGGATTAAATGAATGTTAAATGCTTTTGTTAGGAGTTAAATGATGTTTTTGGATGTAATTACTCGCGAGAAGTAATTTTGGGTTAAAATGATATTTTTAACATAAGTTAAACGTGGTCAAAAGCAAAATGGGTCAATATTGCACGTGTTGGGGTTTTGGTGCAATTGGCGTTTGAAATGATTACTACCTAAGTAGTAATATAGTGTTAAGACCTAGGTTTGGTCTAGTTGGGGTAAAGTATGATTTTGGGTTAAATTGTACTTTATTGTGTTGATTTGAATTACCACCAGAAGTGGTAATTGGTTTGTGTCCATTAGGTGTTAAATGGGCGGGTTTTGACGAGCAAGGTGTGATACCTCGGCTAAGGGATGTTTGTTTCGAGTTCTCTTTTAGAGAATGGCTATTTATGTGTATATTGTACCTACGTGTGATATAGGTGGTTACTTGCTCAGATTTGAGGACGAAGATCATGTTGTACATGACTTGTGCGGGCATTTCAAGGTGAGTGGAATAATTATATGCGTAGATATATAATGTATTTATTTGTGTAGCGTGAGATGTGAAGTGTCGATGTGCTAAGACACCACGTTCACGTGACGAGTGAAGTGTCGATGTGCTAAGACACCACTCAAAGTAATATGACGGGTGAAGTGTCGATGTGTTAAGACACCACCCGGGGTGAAGTGTTGATGTGTTAAGACACCACCCGGAGTGAAGTATCAATGTGCTAAGATGCCACTCCAAGAAATTAACGGATGAAGTGTCGATGTGTTAAGACGCCATCCGGGGTGAAGTATCGACGTGTTAAGATGCCACCCCAAGTAAGATGAAGGGTGAAGTGCCGATGTGTTAAGGCGCCACTCGAGGTGAAGTATCGACGTGTTAAGATGCCACCTCAAGTAAAATGAAGAGTGAAGTGTCGAAGTGATAAGACACCACTCGGGGTGAAGTGTCAACGTGTTAAGACGCCACCCAGGGTGAAGTATCGACGTGTTAAGATGCCACTCGTGAGGTTAGTGTACGACGTGTTAAGTACACTAATGGATGTTATGAACTCCGACGGTCTTTTAAATACCGTTCCCTCGTTCGATTGGTTAACCATGGTTATTGTGTTGTAGTGTAGCATATTATATTGTTCGAGTTATATGCTATTGTTTGTGCTAGCTTGCGTATTGGACATGTAGCGTTATACTTTGCGATGGTATGCTAATTATATTGCTAGTGTTTATGCGGTAATTGTGAAAGTGATTGCAAGTAAGTAGGTTATATATGTATGTGTATAATTATTGCATTCACTAAGCTTTATGCTTACCCCTCTCGTTGTATACCTTTTTACAGGTATCGTGTTTTGAAGCTAACTAGTTGTTAGAGTAGATGCTTAGGAGCGCTTGGGCTCGATAGGGTAGCTTTTGGATATGTTAATGCGGATTGGGGCTTTGGTAGCCCTAGGGATTGTGCTCTTGGTATCGGGTTGGGTTGTAGAGTCCTAATCCGTCTAAAGAGATAAATGGGTCGAAGTCGCTACATTATTTGTAAAACGGGTCATTGTGGGCCCGGTGTTGTAAAACTTATTTTCATTGTGGAAATCTCTTAGTTTTACTTAATATGATGTGTTGTGAAAGTTGTTTCGTCTAAAAGTGTCGGGAAGCGGGTTTTCCGCTCGTGTGAATTTGAAAAACTGATCAGGAACTTTTAGTTCATTTGGATGCTGTCCCAAGGGCTTGGACGCCGTCCAGATAACTGGACGCCGTCCAGATGTACTGTCCCAGATTTTTTTTTTAGGCGTGTTTTTTGGTAAAACGGAGTCGGGTTGTTACACGCAATATATAGCATTGAGTTGGCCCCTACAAAATATGAAATTTACATTTATATAACTTAGCTTTTTTTGGAATTCAATAATGATTGTATACTTGATAAATAATAAATATATAAGTACCTTGATTTCGTCCAACCAGTCAACAGTTGGTGTCCCCGAGCCAGAACTACTTTTCCTCGGTACATCTTCTGGACTATCATTTGTTAACATACGTTTCCGCTCGTGAAGAAGCTCTGAGATTTGTTCCTGCATTTGTTTCATAGCAATTTCCATACTGTCCATGTGATGACCCGAAAATTTCTGACCAAATTTAAACTTTATCTTTAAATGATTTAATGTTTTCGACACGATAAGCAAAGTCTGTAATGTTGAGTCTAAAAGTTTTGGAACTATATTCATGTAATTAATTATTCTTTGACTGTTCTCGAAGATTCACGAACAATATATATATATATATATATATATATATATATATATATATATATATATATATATATATATATATATATATATATATATTTCAAGTTATTTAGTAAACGATATAAACATTCGATTATTGATTCGATTAATATTTAGATAAGTTAACTAAAACGTTTAAGATGAACCAGTAAAACACTAATTTGCTACAGTATTTTCGAATTGCTACAGTACCCGAAAAGCTACAGTGTTTTCGAAAATCACTATTTGCTACAGTAAAAAATAGCGAGACGATGTATATATTATATATATATTAACAAATAGCGAGACGATGATTTATAGAAGTAAATGACCAAAACACTCGAAAGTTAAGATATACTTTGAGTGGTATAGTTTATGGATAATTTAATGCTATATTTTGACAAAGGTACGTGACACGAAACGTAAAATACAAGTTTTCTAAATGTACGAAAGGACATTCGAAAAACCGGAATCGGGACATAAGTCGAGTGATGACGTGCGACATATCGAAACAAAAATTACAAGTCAACTATGCACGTGAATTTAATATAATATATAATTAATTATATATATTATATATTAATATTTAAATTATGTCGACAAACAAGAAAACAAAAATATGTGAGCTGAAACCTCAGGCCATGCAATCGCATGGCCAATGCTCCTCAGACCCATGCGATCGTATGGGGACGATTTTCAGGCCACATCTATAAAAGCTCGAACATTCTGCTTCTGATTTCATTTCATTATTACTCCGTATGTATTTATTATTATTATTATTATTATTATTATTATTATTATTATTATTATCATTATTATTATTATTATTATTAAGATTAATATTATTATTATTAATCTTATTATTATTATTAAAATTATACATAAAATACTACGACGAGGTCATGAGCGTGTCACTTTCAAAATGGGTTTTCGAGCGGGAAAGAGTTAAGGAAACTATGGGTTATAGCTATGGAGGTTATGGGTAATGTACGTGGGTATTATTGGCAAATCAAACCTAGTTTTTATCATCTCCGTTACGTCTACGTACTTTCCCACAATATTGAATCTCAATATTGGTACGTGAGTATTCATATCTTATCTTTTATATGTTAATTGTGTATCCATGTCTAGTGCTCGAGTATATATAATTATGAATGCTTGTACGCTAAATTTCGTCGTTAAACAGTTTATAATGAATCACGAATTAAATACATATATTACTGGAAAAAGGTATATGATATGCATGTTTTTGGAAAGCTGGCGAAAAATCAATAACTTTTCATTTAGATATCGAATAGTTTCGATGAACGGATTAAAAGATATGGTCAACTGAATTATGATTGACGTTAATTGGAATTGCTTTTGAATCTACAATTAATATTTAAACAACTTGTTTGTAAGATTGATAAATTGGATTTTTGAATATTACCAACCGAGTAAATGAATTCTTATATAAGGCACGTCTCGTTTTGTTGAACTATTGTCAAAATTGACTTTTTGAAACGACTTTGGATAACTTTTGTATGTCGATCTCGAGCATTAGGATTGTGATACACTATGACCTGACCTAGCTTAATAGACATTTATTGACCAACATATGTTCTCTAGATTGAGATCTACGGTTATTTGGTAATCCGAGTTTCAGTCACATTTTGGTGAACGACTTTATATGCTGCTAAGGTGAGTTTCATTTACTCCCTTTTTAATTGCTTTTGCAATCTATATTTTTGGGCTGAGAATACATGCACTTTATTTTAAACGCAATGGATACAAGTACATACTAAATTCTACACCGAGTTTGAACCGAAAATCCCTTAGCTTTGGTAACTAGTAACTGCCGGTTATAAGAACTAGTGGGAGCGAATAGTTGTATATGGATCCATAGGGCTTGACATCCCCGTCTGTTTCAGGTATAGAAACCCTAGCTTGAACTATAAAACAGACGTATGCTATTTGAGGTTAGTACACGTTGGATTGCGTGTATTGTACATGTTGGTTGCATGTATGTTAAAACAGGGGTACTTATTATAACGTTAAAGTTTAGTTACCAAGGTGTTCAATTTCGTAGAATATTTTGATAAACGTTTCTGGATGAAATAACTGAAATCTTGTGATCCGCCTTTATATACAGTTTATGCGAAACATTAAAACTATGAACTCACCAACCTTTGTGTTGACACTTGTTAGCATTTTTATTCTCAGGTTCCTAGAAGTCTTCCGCTGTTTGCTTATATGTTAGACAAGCTATGTGCATGGAGTCTTACATGGCATATTTATCAAGGAAACGTTGCATTCACCAAATCATCACCGTGTATCTTATTTTGACTGCATTGTCAATGGAAGTACTATTGTAACTATTATTTACGATGATTGTCTATATGTAGAAATCATCAGATGTCGAAAACCTTTGATTTAAATATTCATTTATGGTGTGCCTTTTCAAAAGAATGCAATGTTTACAAAACGTATCATATAGAGGTCAAATACCTCGCAATGAAATCGATGAATGACGTGTTCGTCCATATGGATTTGGAGCGATCGTCACAGTCCACTTTTGCTTGCCACTCTTCTTTCAGTTTTACTACTTTTGCTTGCCACTCTTCTTCCATTTTTTCTACTTTTGTTTGCCACTCTTCATTCGATAGCCGCTTCCTCTTTTTCTGCACATAACTATCTAATCCTTTCCTCCACCCCGTAGTGTATCCGACAACCCTAGTACGACCTTGGTGCTCATCTCCTACCACCGATGTTAGAAGATCACATCCTGGTTCAGGTTCCCAAGTTCCATCAGTCAGTTTCTTGTCCAGGTCTAGCTGTAAATTGAGGTTCAAAATAATCATAATCAGCTCAAAAAATTAGTGTCTCAGAATTGGCTAAAATGTTATGTGATACATATAATAATAAAAGTTAAAAATGTTAACTAATATCAACTCTTTACCAAAAAAAATTTTAAATAAACAAATCTTACCAGTTCTTGTACAACATTTTCTAGATCAGGTGGTATAACCCTCACCCCATCCGGACCCAATGGCATTCTTGACAATAAGTAATTTCTTGCACGCCTGTTACTGATTTTATGTACAACGGTTGCTTTTTTTTCATCTTGTGCCTCTTCATCCCATGTTTCTTCCATAACTCGGTATGGTGTTGCGCCTAAATGAGGAGGATCCTTTCTCGTCCGTGCATTTTCTCTAGCTTTTTCGCGTAATTGCTTAACATAAGAGTAGTAAACAAAAATCACATAAGAGAGATGCGACAACATTCTATAGCACCTTAATCAGGTTAGTTTTATACCACCTTAATCAGAGTTAAAAATTTTGAATTTTTTGACCAAGTTTGAGTTTGACCAACTTTGACTGACTCGGACAGTCAGACACTCAGATCCCATCAACTGCCCTATCAGTTACAGATAATGTAATGTGATTATACTTTACAATACCTAGCTAACTACATTTAAAGTTTGAATAATTACCAACTAAACAGACCATAATATTGATAATATGCAAATTACACCTTTCAGATCACAATCCATTCATCTAGCTAAATCATAATTTACAATATAACAAGAAACTTTAGTATAAATTCAAACACAATACCTGTTTTACTTCCGTGCCTTCCCTCGCGACAAAATCAGTC
Organism: Rutidosis leptorrhynchoides; assembly: GCF_046630445.1. Lineage (NCBI taxonomy): Eukaryota > Viridiplantae > Streptophyta > Magnoliopsida > Asterales > Asteraceae > Rutidosis > Rutidosis leptorrhynchoides. The sequence continues at coordinate 507,925,904 of NC_092336.1, forward strand.
CATGTATCTTCTTCAATAAAGCTGTACTTTTCAAACGGTACCCTTCCTTTCAACATGTAATTTTTGCGGAGTTTACCTTTGAATCTTTTCCAGGAAGTATTGCAAAGCTTAATGACTTCTTTCTTATTTGTATCCTCTTTAATCCTCCAAAACAACTGTTATTTTCAAATATATATAGATGTTTATAAATACAAAGACTAAAATAAACAATACAAGTAACAGTTTAATACACCATTATACCTTGATGGCTTGCCACAGTTGGTCTTTGTCATCTTTTGGTACATGCTTCCAAGTACTATACTTTATTGACGTTGATCTTTTTGTTACCGCACCAATATAGTTGGAAAAATGACTTCGGTTGGTTTCGATAGGCTGACCAAGATCGTTAAAACTGATTTCCATAACTCCAGTCCACTTGCTTAAAGTAGTCATGCCTCTACTTGTAGCTTTTGGTTCCTCGTCTTGATTTAATTCACGATCCAAATCATCAAACTCATTGTAATCTTCATCTTCAGAATCATTATTGTTGTTAAAATCCTGAAACATGCATACATATTAAATAAACAGAAACTTTAGAGATATACATACCTTTTGTAGGTCTACGATTCCAAGAAACTAAAACTTTAGAGTTTTCATTGAGTGATAAGAAACAAATCTTCAAACACCTATATAAAAATAAAAAAAAAATAAAAAAGTTAACTATAAACACTTTCATATATATACTTAAAAACAAACGAAGTACATCATATCATAGAAAATATCGCAACGCTAATTTGCCAATATGTTGGTCATATAAATGTACACTAAAAACACTAATAAACCTCTAATAAAAATAGTAAATAAACAAAAAAATCAATTTTTTTTTCAAATATATGCTTTTATTTTGCAACAATAGAACACATACATAAATGCAAATGAAATACATATATACCTTAAACAAATATGTTGGAAAATTCATATATAAGCATATGTGATTTTGAGATGGAAAAGAATAAGCGTGTGTGAAATTTGATTGGTGAGTATGAATTTGTGTTTTTTAAGTTGTTTGAATGGAGTAAATGATAGAGTAAATGAAGTTGAAATTTGGATAAATGAAGTTGAAGTTTGGAGTAAATGAAGAGATGAAGTTTGGATAAATGTGTGTGAAATTCGAAGTTGAAGTTTAGAGGTGTACCAGCTCATCAGATCATTAGCTGCCAGCCATCTGTTCAAAAAATAGCCGTTATTCATTTCATTCTTTTTAATATGAAACCGGTTTTCTATCGAAAAGAGGTTCCAAATCCCTGGAACCGGTTTTCTAACGAAACAGGTTCCTTATGTTTTTGAAAGAAACCGGTTTTGTAATGAAAAGAGGTTCCAAAACGCAGGAACCGGTTTTTATAACAAAACATGTTCCTTAAGTTTTAGAAAAGAAACCTCTTTTTATATAAAAAGAGGTTCCAAAGATGTGGAAGCGGTTTTTTTACAAAAAGAGGATCCTTAACTATTGAAACCGGTTTTCCTATTAAACAACACAAACCGGTTCCTTTTTGGTATTGAAACCTTTTTTTTGTTGCTATTATAAAAAGAGGTTCTTTATGGGGGTTCTTATTCTCATATTTGTAGTAGTGAAGGAAGTAACATGAATTAATAAGTAACATGTCAAATCGTGTTTTCCACGAAGTCACGATCGAGTCGCTTGTTAAACGTTTTTAAGACTTTAGGCTTTATTTTTATTTTTTTGATATCAAGTGCTTTATAAGTTATAGCCTACTATAAGAGGCAAAATAGAGAAAAGGATCTTTATGGTTCGAGGAAAAACCTTCTAACACTATTAACTATTAAATTATAGATTGAAGATTTATATGTATTGAATACATGTTTGTATGTATATATGTATCTATGTATGTATGTGTATGTATATAAAGTAATGTATGTTTATGTAGGAGTGCACATATGTTTATATATGTTTCATGCATTTTTCTTGAACCTCATATAGCACACTCAAATATATTTTTGTATTTCTTTTTTTTTAATTTACCATTGACCAGAGGTCTTTATGGAAGCAATCTCTCTACTCTGGAGTAGAGAGAGATGACTTTCTCTCCCTATGGGTGGAGAGTCATTTCTCTACACGTGAATGGATAAACGACTTCTCTTCTATTTCAGAGTAGAGGAAAGATTGTCTACATCTTATCTCCCCATACCTCGTGAGCGCGAGATTGGGTATCGTTGTTGTTGTATTATAGAATACATGTAAATTAGTAATGTTTGTATATTCATTTAGCTGGTTTGGTTCGACTACGAGAGATCTTATTTATAGATGAGAGAAGATACAAATGCTTCGGAAATGTGCTACTACTTATTCTCGTTAATTAGTTTTGAATTGTTCACATAAGTTTGTCTCACAAATATTTAGAGGAAAGCATTCTAGTTCCTTATTTATACATTGGATTTGTAGAAATTTAAGATGAGTACAAGTCTAAGAGCATTATATGTAGGTTGGGTTTTCTAGCGTTATGCGCAATTCACCCGGTACCAGGTATCGCGCTCGGGAGGCTAGATTACTGGAGGTTTTTCCTTCTATGGAGGAGTCAATGTACTCGTTCATAGGAGGGTTTCCTCCTTACCCAAAAAAATAAAAAATAATAAGCTTATCAATCCAAAAAAACAAAAAGAAGTCTATGATCAAGCATTCCTGAGCAGATTCCGAGTTAGAAAGGTTTGCCACTTTTATGAAAGGGATTTAAGAGGATGTCGAGGATCCTAGATTTTAGTCTTCTTGGCATATTGGTTTTGGTTTCGTTGGTGGTTTAGCGCTTCAACTTAGGCTTTGTGTTTGGTTACAATTTGTAGTTCAAGAGTTTGTTGGAGTTGTTTAGTTGGTTTAGTTAGTTTGATTTTTTTTCTTCACTTTTTGTCCAATTTTGTATTTTTGTGGTTTCTTTCTCCATTTTGAAGAAAGAGCTTTGTTATGTTATTTTCTTTGTTTTGTGAATTGATATAAACGAGGAAAATAAACTCGCGCTTCGCTGCGGAGTAGTTTCGATCGGTTAACAGTTGGTGATTATGGTCGGTTAATTGAACGTTAGAAAATAACGAAATGAAAAAGATAGTGAAAAAATGTTGTAAAGGTCCGTGTATAGCAAAAGAATCACCTAAAATCATGCAGCGATAATGCTTACTGTTTTACACATGTTGAAAACTTTAGTGTTTATAATGTAAAGTAAGTAAAGATTTCGGACATCGTCCAGGTTAATAATTTCTTTTTTGTTAATGTTAATTATGTAATTTAAGAATCATGTTTATGTAAATTGATTTTTATGCCCGTTGAGAATTAATCACTAATATATCATATTCGTATATGTTATATGTTTGTGTTCCTTTGTCCAATAATATTTGGAACTTGGGGTTTTAATACGGAGTAGTTAATTAAGTTAGACCGTAACTAGTGCAGCGTGATCACAATCGTTTTTCCACCATGACGCCCCCATAGCGCCGCTATGGGACGTAATCGACCGGAATTTTTTCAGGCGTGATGCTTGCATCACTTGCAGGTGATGGAGGATGCATCCAATAATTTTCCGCCACGTGTTTCGACCTTTCGAAAACAACCGTTTGAATTTTTATTTATTTATTTATTTTATTTTTTTCTTTTTTTTATATAAATACCCCAACTCTTATACCATTTTTCACACACATTTCATTCAATATTATTAAAATTCCTATTCTATACTTCAAAAAATAAAATGGTAAGAGCGTTGTTTAAAATGTTTAATATTTGGGATTCCGACGATGAAGACGATTTGGATTATTTACGAGCATTGGCCGAAGAATTGGATGCTGACGAAGCTGAAGAAGCTGCCAACGATGAACGAGTTCGAAAGCCTCGAGTTTACCTTCGTAGAGATCATGAAGAAGCATGTAAAATTTTACACAAACATTATTTTCAAGAACATCCAACATATTTTGATCGTTGGTTTAGAAGACGTTTTAGAATGAGTAGAGATTTATTTTTACGCATCAAAAATAATATACTTAGTTATGATGTAGAACCTTTACCTAGTCATTTCAAATATTTTATACAAAAAAGAGATGCGCTTGGTAGACTAGGTTTTACTACCGAGCAAAATATTACATATGCGTTGCGTCAATTGGCGTATGGTACAGCAGCAGACATGTTTGATGAATATTTACAAATGTCAGAAGCCACATCAATAATATGTCTTAATATGTTTTGTAAGTGTGTTTTGGAACTTTATGTTGACGAATATTTGAGGAAATCAACTAGTAGCGATATAGCTCGCTTGTATAGCGCTCATGAAGAAAAGCACGGTTTCAAGGGAATGCTTGGAAGCATTGACTGCATGCATTGGAAGTGGAAAAATTGCCCAGTTGCTTGAAAAGTGCAATATACTAGCGGTCATCAAGGTCACCCAACCATCGTTCTAGAAGCAGTTGCTTCATATGATACGTGGATTTGGCATACATTCTTTGGTGTTGCGGGTGCTAACAACGATGTGAATGTTTTGAATCAATCTTCGTTATTCGATGACATCAAAAATAGAAATGCACCAGTTGCTCCATTTACTGTGAATGGCAATGATTACTTGAATGGTTATTATTTAGTCGATGAAATTTATCCAGATTGGGCAACATTAATGAAGGCGTATTCGACACCAACCGATGAACCACGTGCAAAATTCAAACAATTTCAAGAAAGTGCACGTAAAGATGTCGAGAGAACATTCGATGTTCTTCAAGGTAGATTCCATATTCTACAAATGGTTGGACGACCACATAGTGTGAACAAGTTAAGACGAATATTGTATTGTTGTGTGCTCTTGCACAATATGATAGTCGAGGATAACGGATTTAACATTACATGGCTCGAGGAAGAATTACTTGCCACTGATGAAGCAAATCCTAACTATGTAAGGAATCGATCTACAAGTCGTGATGTAAGAGAACAAGAAATACGAGATAGAAACGTTCATGACCAACTTCGACATGATCTTACTGAACACATTTGGAGCCTTCCACCAAACTTTAGAACTATGAATGCTTAAATTGTGTCATTGTTGTATTTTGAATGTGTTGTATTCTGAATTTCAATAAATTGTTGTATTTTGAATTTTAATAAATTGTGTAATTTTTATTTTCAATAAATTGTGTAATTTCAACATTAGATTCGTTCAAAGATGCTCAACAGAGATGCTCAACAGAGATGCTCTGTTAAAACTGTTGCTTTAATAAAGCTGTATTGAGCAAAGATGCTCTGTATAAAGTTGTATTGAGCAGAGATGCTATGTTTAAAGCTGTATTCATGTAACAACCCTCACTTTTCGAGTTCTAAATTTACTGAATTAACCCTAGGGTTATATGTCTGACTATATGTATTAAGGGTTGTTATATACAATTAAATATTGACCGAATAGTAATTTTTAGTCAACAATGTACGCTTAAATAAATAATATATTATTAATTTATATAATTTGACATAATTTAACTAAGTATATAAACTTTGTATCACTTTTATTATTTAGTTAATGTATTATATATTTAACTATATAATAAATCTAATTATATATAAATGTAATAATATTTACAAACTTACTAAAACTATAGTTTAATAATTAAAATCATAATTATTATTAAAAATAGAAAATACCGAATTATTTATTATTTTGATGCAAAATTTGTATTTATTAATTAAATATAAAAAAATAAAAATAAAATAAAATAAAATATTATTGACAAATATTCTTGGAAAAGCATTAAATCAATTTGTTTATTTATATAAAAAAAATCCTTAAAATAAATGAAAAAAAAAATTAAATCAATAAATTACTTTTTAATTAAAAATTTTAATGGAAAAACTACTTTTATTATTTTATTTTGTGCATTATCCCATGACCTAACATTTAATACTTTTTAATTTTAAAATTCCATTAAGAATTAAAATATTTCTTTTTCTTTTAATTATTTTATTCTTTTTACTTAATTTTTTCAAGTATAAATACCCCTCATTTCTCATTCAAACTCACACCAAAATTTCTCTCATTTTCTCTTTGAAGAATTACTACTAGTAAGTATTCTTTTCTTACTTTTTATTTTTTTACTTTTTACTTTTTACTTTTTACTTCGGTTATTATTTTTACCGAAACATGTAAATAATGTTATAAATTATATGCAATTAAAAATAAAATAAATAACATGTATACACTATTACTATTACTAGCACCTATAACCTACTACTTATATTGTAACATAAAAACATTTTGGGATATGTATTAGAGATGTATAGATCTTCGAACTTTCTTGACGAATGGTTTCTATGAGATTCTAGGCAGAGGGTTTGGATTTTCAATTTAAAGGGTCCTATGGCTCAAGCCCCTAGATCTAAATTAGCCATTCGAAGGGAAAGGGGTGATTGGAAGCTTATCTAATACGACACGTATCCTAAAATGGAAAACACTGATAAAAGTAGAAACTCTCTAGTCATAGAAACTTAGTAAAATAAGAAACTTTCTAAAAATGGAAACTTTATAAAAATAGTAACTTACTAGGAATAGAAACTTAGTAAAACAAACTATACTTAAACACATACTTAAACTT